>NC_134485.1:371731391-371748891 GCF_040206685.1 Ascaphus truei
CCTGCCCAAAAGAGCTTACAATCTAATTAAGGACTAATTGTCCCACATGCCCTCCCTGTTCCTACAAAGCTAAACTGCAGTAAATCAGAACCAGTTACCTTATTTGGAACTGTCCTACACGGGCACGTTTGCCGTGTGCCTATCCTAAGCAGCTGTATTTGCCCTTGGGGAAAGGTGCTCCAAGCATCTACATTTTTCCAGTGGGAAAGAAAAATCTCCCACTGTTTTCCCTTGAATCCACCCCCCAATAGCTTTAAAGCATGACTCTGTTTTTATGAATATGAAATATGTATCCTTTCTGTACCTTCTTTATAGTCTAAGGGCTGTTATATAGTGTGTGTGGCCCATGCGCGCGCGCCTGTGCGAAGGCGCGTGCACGTGCCGCACATGTTTTGGGAGTATACTGTGCGCGAGTGAGGTACTGTGTGTGTGTGTGTGTGTATATGTGTGTGTTTAAATACGTTTTCAAATAGATAAATGAACCCTTTAATAATTTTTTTAAATAACATGGTACACACACACACACATACATACATACACACATATACACACACATATACACACACATATACACACATACATACATATATACACACACACATACATACATACACACATATACACACACATATACACACATACATACATATATACACACACACATACATATACTTACATTTTCAGCAAAGGTTGCGGCGTGAATTCATTCTTTTTCTCATCTTCCCCCCTGTCGGCCGGTTCCACGCTCCCTGCCGTGCGTGCGCTGCACCATTATAGAATGGCTGACTAACCTCAGCCAACTAAAACTGCCACGCGCGCACGGTGTAGCGCATACACGCAGTATAGAACCGGCCATGGGGTATTTGAAAGCCATGATCATGCTCCCCACGTATCTTCCCTTCTCTTTTGTAAGGTAGGCCATACATATTGAGGTTCTTTTGCATATGTATGTATGTATATATACTGTACAGTTGTGTGAAAAAGAAAGTACACCCTCTTTGAATTCTATGGTTTTACATATCAGGACATAATAGCAATCATCTGTTCCTTAGCAGGTCTTAAAATGAGGTAAATACAACCTCAGATAAACAACAACACATGACATATTACACTGTGTCATGATTAATGTAACAAAAATAAAGCCAAAATGGAGAAGCTGTGTGAAAAACTATGTACACCCTTACTGTTTCCATAGGAATTAAGATGCTAAGTAGCAGACAGGTGCTGCTAATCAAATGCCATTGATTAATTGATCATCAGCAAGTGTGACCACCTCTATAAAAGCCAAAGTTTTAGCAGTTTGCTGGTCTGGAGCATTCAGGTGTGTGTTAACACAATGCCAAGGAGGAAAGACATCAGCAATGATCTTAGAGAAGCAATTGTTGCTGCCCATCAATCTGGGAAGGGTTATAAGGCCATTTCCAAACTATTTAAAGTCCATCATTCTACAGTGAGAAATATTATTCAAAAGTGGAAAACATATTAAGATAGTTGCCAATCTTCCCAGGAGTGGACGTCCCAGCAAATTCACCCCAAGGTCAGACCGTGCAATGCTCAGAAAAATTGCAAAAAACCCAAGAGTTACATCTCAGACTCTACAGGCCTCAGTTAGCATGTTAAATGTTAAAGTTCATGACAGTACAATTAGAAAAAGACTGAACATGTATGGTTTGTTTGGAAGGGTTGCCAGGAGAAAGCCTCTTCTCTCTAAAAAGAACATGGCAACACGACTTAGGTTTGCAAAGTTGCATCTGATCAAACCACAAGACTTCTGGAACAATGTCCTTTGGACAGACGAGACTAAAGTTGAGATGTTTGGCTATAATGCACAGCGGCACGTTTGGCGAAAACCAAACACAGCATATCAGCACAAACACCTCATACCAACTGTCAAGCACGGTGGTGGAGGGGTGATGATTTGGCCTTGTTTTGCAGCCACAGAACCTGGGAACCTTGCAGTCATTGAGTCGGCCATGAACTCCTCTGTATACCAAAGTATTCTAGAGTCAAATGTGAGGCTATCTGTACGACAGCTAAAGCTTGGCCGAAATTGGGTTATGCAACAGGACAATGATCCCAAGCACACCAGCAAATCTACAACAGAATGGCTGAAAAAGAAAAGAATCAAGGTGTTGCAATGGCCAAGTCAAAGTCCAGACCTCAACCCAATTGAAATGCTGTGGCTGGACCTTAAGAGAGCTGTGCATAAACAAATGCCCACAAACCTCAATGAACTGAAGCAATATTGTAAAGAAGAGTGGGTCAAATTTTCTCCACAACGATGTGAGGAACTGATAAAGTCATAAAGAAAACGATTACTTCAAGTTATTGATGCTAAAGGTGGTTCTACAAGCTATTGAATCATAAGGTGTACTTCGTTTTTCACACATGGCTTCTCCATTTTGGCTTTATTTTTGTTAAATAAATCATGACACGGTGTAATATGTCATGTGTTGTTGTTCATCTGAGGTTGTATTTACCTAATTTTAAGACCTGCTAAGGAACAGATGATTGTTATTATGTCCTGATATGTAAAACCATAGAATTCAAAGAGGGTGTACTTTCTTTTTCACATATCTAAATATCTATATCTATCTCTTTATATAGCGCCATCTGTGTACATAGCGCTTCACAGCAGTAACACACGGGACATAATATAACACCTAATGGGAATAAGCGCTTGAGTCGTCAAAGAAATATTAGGAAAAGGAGTCCTTGCCCCGAAGAGCTTACAATCTAAGGGGTAAGTAGGGAGAACGTACAGAGACAGCAGGAGGGTATTCTGGTAAGTGCGTCTGCAAGGGGCCAATGTCTTTGCATTATATGTGTAGTATCAGCCACGGTGATATCCATATGCTTCATTCAGGAGGTGGATTTAAAGATGGGTCCTCCAAAGTAGGTAGAGAGGGTGCCAGTTGGCTACTGAGGGGAAAGGCATTCCAGAGGTGTGGGGCAGTGAGTGAGAAAGGTTTAAGGTGGGAGAGGGCTTTAGATACAAAAGGAGTAGACAGAAGACATTCTTGAGCAGAACGCCAAAGTCGGGATGGTGTGTAGTGAGAAATTAGGGCTGAGATGTAAGGAGGGGCAGAAGAGTGTCTAGCCTTAAATGTGAGGTGGAGAATTTTGTGTGTAATAGGATGCCAAGAAGAGGGTTTTCATCAGGTGAGACGCTGAGACAGATTTAGGAGAGAGTAAAGTGATTCTAACAGCAGCCTCTAAGATAGATTGAAGGGGAGGCAGGAAAGCCAAACAGCAGAAGGTTACAATAGTTGAGACGGGAGAGAATGAGGGCCTGCGTGATCTAAATCTGCGTTATCTAAATAACACTTAAAATGTAAACCCTGCAATGTTGCCACTATCTTGCCTATATGTTTTTGCAGATACGCCATCTCTCCAACTCCTCCAAACTGGACACAGAGCTCAAGTTGGGGTCTCATAAAAGATTTATACGGTGGCAATACTACTTCCTTCTTTCTGTTGGTAAGGTCCTACATATAACGCTCCCTATATTGCCTAACATCCAATTTTCCAGCCCTGCATTTCTTGGCCACTTCACAATCATCATATATGACACAGTCTAAGTCACTTTCCTCCTTGTAAGAGCAATACACTAGCCCAGGGATGGCCAACTCCAGTCCTCAAGGGCTACCAA
Source organism: Ascaphus truei (assembly GCF_040206685.1). Classification (NCBI taxonomy): domain Eukaryota; kingdom Metazoa; phylum Chordata; class Amphibia; order Anura; family Ascaphidae; genus Ascaphus; species Ascaphus truei. The sequence continues at coordinate 371,735,044 of NC_134485.1, forward strand.
CAGCTCAGGTTTTAAGGATATAGCTGCTTCAGCACAGGTAGCTCAATCAGTGGCTCCGTCATTATATACTGAAGCAGGGATATCCTTAACACCTGACCTGTTGGTGGCCCTTGAGGACTGGAGTTGGCCACCCCTGCAGTAGCCTGTATTACGCCATTGTTTTTTTTTTTTTTATTGGCTTACTCCAATTACTCGAGTCACAATATCACTAATAGAGACATTGATGAGGGCAGCTTCCATACAGAGCCCTGCGGCACTCCATTTGTTCTCCCTTCTTTAGGGGGTTATTCAATAAACTGAAATATTGCTGATTTGGCCCTACCACACGGAAACACCCATCATGCTGAATTGGCACGACTACACTTTCTGAATAACCCCCTTCAGACTAGACTACACTCCCTGTTGCTTAACACCCAATCAGATTCTTGCGAGCGCTGTGTTTAGGAACTATTCCCAGACTACTCAGCTTGTTTACAAGTCTAATGCCGTGTCAAGGCTTTTATTGAAATGAAGATAAGCTACTTCAGAAAAGGGGAAGGGAAACACAAAATGGATGTGCACCCTAAAAGAATTCACTTATATGCACACCAAACTAATGTAAAAATTAACTTTTAATAAGTACCTTAAAACATATATTACCAAAGTAATGTGTAATGTGGATTAAAAATATATTAAATCAGAAATATCTGGCATCCGTGTCTTTAATTATTAAGTCGTGCTGTCCCAGATGTCCACTTAGTATTAGTGGGATACAAAAGACAGAGGATGCTAGGAGTCAGGGTGTTACCCCCTCTGGAGCAACGATGAGACCCAGTAGTGAGAATATATAGTAGTTCACAGATAGAGCTTCCTTGCTAGATAGACCAGCGCTGCGCACTGCAATAAGGGCTTGGTGTGTTAAAGTGCAGGTGCCTGGGTAGTAAAGTTAGCACATACAGTGTAATGATAATACAGACACTGCAACATACATCCACCAGACACAGCAGTGCTGGGGTGAATAACACAGAGATAACTGTGAAAGCACCTCACATAGAGTGCAAGGAAAGCAGGCACACAAACTGTAGAAATAAATAAATAAACGACTATCTGCTATGGTCTGCAAAGTTAGAACCAGGAGACTACAGACACTACATTAAAACAGCTCCAAGTAGGAGACTGACAACATTGGACGCGCAATGTTGTCAGTCTCCTACTTGGAGCTGTTTTAATGTAGTGTCTGTAGTCTCCTGGTTCTAACTTTGCAGACCATAGCAGATAGTCGTTTATTTATTTATTTCTACAGTTTGTGTGCCTGCTTTCCTTGCACTCTATGTGAGGTGCTTTCACAGTTATCTCTGTGTTATTCACCCCAGCACTGCTGTGTCTGGTGGATGTATGTTGCAGTGTCTGTATTATCATTACACTGTATGTGCTAACTTTACTACCCAGGCACCTGCACTTTAACACACCAAGCCCTTATTGCAGTGCGCAGCGCTGGTCTATCTAGCAAGGAAGCTCTATCTGTGAACTACTATATATTCTCACTACTGGGTCTCATCGTTGCTCCAGAGGGGGTAACACCCTGACTCCTAGCATCCTCTGTCTTTTGTATGCCACTAATACTAAGTGGACATCTGGGACAGCACGACTTAATAATTAAAGACACGGATGCCAGATATTTCTGATTTAATATATTTTTAATCCACATTACACATTACTTTGGTAATATATGTTTTAAGGTACTTATTAAAAGTTAATTTTTACATTAGTTTGGTGTGCATATAAGTGAATTCTTTTAGGGTGCACATCCATTTTGTGTTTCCCTTCCCCTTTTCTGATTCACTTTTCAGTTCACAGTTTGCACCCATCTTTTTGATTACCTCACTTACATATTTAACTACATTATACAATTGGTATGGTCCTGTGATCACTCCCCATCCCTCTGTTGTTTCTATAAGCTACTTCTCCTTCTAATCTAGTGTTCTGGCAAATTAATAAAGGAAATCTATGAGGCTTATTTTATGTAATCTCCCCCAAGTGAAACCAAGAACGCCTGACTTCAGTAGCAGGGAAATGAATGGAAGCACTGCTTAAGGAAATAAAATGTGACTATCATGTATCCAACTATTTCCAAAAACTACGTAGAAAAATTGAATTTGACGGCAGATGAGAACCACTTGGCCCAACAAGTAGACCCACTTTCCTATGTGTTGTACGACCCTATTTGATCCTTGGCTTTCTTTCATATATAGGATAGCCTTATGTCTATCCCAATCATTTTCTTATTCCCTTACTGTATTTGCTTCTTGCACCTCTGTTTGGTGGCTTTTCCATAAAGCCACCACCATTCTTTCAAATATGCTTCCCTACTGTACTGCTTCAATCACACCCCCCTCCTGTCCCCAAAGTGGTACATATTGAAGTCCTTTAACGTTCCTGGTACATTTTTATAATGTATACCATGCATCATTTTGGTAGCTCCTCATTGCATACTCGCATTCACGTTCTTCTGGAAATATGGTCTCGAGCAACGTTTACCGTCCTCTCCCGCATTTTTATTCTGTGCTCTCTCCTTCGAAACAATAGAAAATGACACCGTGCTCTCAGTATAGTAAAATTGCAGTGCAGCAGCCAATTTTCTCAAGAGAGGGCAATCTCTAATGTTCATCATTTTAAAGAAAACGAAAGCTGCACTTGTTAGCTCTGTTTGTAATGTTATATAATTGGGTTTGTCTGAGGCTGTGTCCATTCAAATAAAGAAAGGAAACATATTGGATAGAGAAAATTCCTTTTATTGGCTCGGTCCGAGATTATAGTTTGTTGTTAATTCCTTTAATTATAGATTTCTTAATAATTGATACTTCAGATTACCAGTTGGCTAATAGAATCAACATTTCTACCCAACTAATTATTAAATTAGAAAGCTGATAATAACCACATGGTGCATCTAGTATGCCCACTTTCTTATCTGTTGTAATACCTCCGCACCTATTTGAACCACGGCTTTCTGCCATATTTGTGATAACCATGGGGGTTATGCACAAAGCAGTGATATGTGTTTTTAAGTGAGATAAATGCCTTTATTTCTCAATATTGCGTGCAGCGCGATTCACAAAGCAATGATAACACTGCAGTATCGCGCTTAAAAGGCTTTTCATCATCAAAACACAGTCATTGCTAAAAAAAATTGCGCCATAAATTGCGCCAAAAAGCATGTATCTCACTTAAAAACACTTATCACTGCTTAGTGCATAACCCCCCATCATATGTCTATCACAATCATTTTGTCATTCCCTTACTCAAGGTATTAACTTCTACCACCTCTGTTGGGTGGTATTCCATGAATGACTGAACTAAAATGTACCCATTTGTATCGAGAAGGAAATCATTCAGATGATGCTTCAGTAGAACTTTACTTTGTAGAGCTAATGTTTTTTCTTTCTTTCTTTCCAGTAATGGATTTATTTTAGCTGACTTTAAGCATGCACATGGAAAATCCAGCTCCCGGTGATACGATTGTATTATATGTGCATTTCAAAGGCTCAAATTCAATTAGGACTTAATCGCCTTATAAATGATGTCTACATATTCATAAAGGCATACTTGAGTCACCCTAGCATTTAATAAATCCACATTTTCATGAAGCTTGTATTTTTGAAGTGAAACTTCCTTAGTGGCACCTCATTCGTGATGGGGCAAAAAAGAATTGTGGAGACAGAAATGAAACGGATGTGACGTCAGTGCTGGCAGTTGAGGCCGGGCTGTGTTCTGGCTCAGCCCGACCCCAACACTGACATCACACCCGCTCCACAAATCAGATGCGGCGGCGGCGGCGATAGCCGCCGGCGCCGCTCCTAATCACCCCCCACACACCGTGACATATGCGGCGGCGATAGCCGCCGCTCCTAACTGCCGCTGCCATGCCGCGCAGCCTCTCTCCTCCCTACCTCCGCTTTCCTGCTGACATGCGGCAGCCCTCAAAATTTAATTGGCAGCCGGTGATTCGCTGTCACGTAAGGTGTGTTAAGGGGTATTTAATTCCCCTCATCCGGCACGGGCTCTGTGGTGCTGCCCGCCGTGGAGTACGCTGCTCCGTGGTGGGATAGCTGAGGCTGAGGCTCCACCCCCTGCCCTGTCACTCCTGCTTTGGTAACGGGACCACGTGTCGCCGGGGGGGCTGGGAGTCCGCAGCTCCGTGTCCAAAGATCAGCCTGGGGTAGTGGGAGTCGGGAGGAGGGGGGTAGTGGGAGTCGGGAGGAGGGGGGTAGTGGGAGTCGGGAGGAGGGGGGTAGTGGGAGTCGGGAGGAGGGGGGTAACGGGACCACGTGTCGCCGGGGGGGGGGGGCTGGGAGTCCGCAGCTCCGTGTCCGCATTCACACAACACAGAGAGAGAGACACACACTGACCAGCTCCTGGGACCAGGCCCGCTCTCTGTCCCAGCCAAGCGCTCTGCCGGGTTGGAGACTCAGACAGAGCCCCCCTGCGCATGCCATTCCTCCACCGCCGTAACGGCCGCCGCTGCCCGCGCCCGCTGACATGCGCGGTAGTCATGGCGATGCTCACAGGCGGCTCGGAGTCCTCCTTGCGCTGCCGGGTGAATGAGGACGGCTTTCCCCCCCTCCTCCTCCCCCGCTCAACATACTCACCGCCGTCACAGCTAACGAGTGCCGAGATCCTGCACTGGTGCGGCTGCGCCGAACTGCTGCTGCTCTCCGCGGGGGCCCACCAAGTTAAGGAGTTCTCCAGCTTCGAGGCTGGCGCTGCCAACCAGTCGAAGGCTGTGTTCGTGGTGAGCTGCGGGGGTGAGTGGATGGGGTGTACTTCACGGCTGAGGTGATGTGGGCGCCGCTGCTGCTGGTCCCGATCTCCCCACACATATTCCTGGCCCCGGCCTTCTCCTCTCTCTTCCCGCTGCTACCTGGCGGAGACCTGCAGGCTATCAACTGCAGCTGGCCGGACAAGAAGAGGATCCCGGGGTTGAGGACGTGGAGCTGCCCTCCTTGCCCCCCGAGCTACAGCTTCACATCCGGAGCCTGGTTTCAGGACTCAACCACCTGATGGAGGGTATCGGGGTGAGAGAGGAGTGCTTCTCGCCTCCTGCTCCAGTAACGCGGGAAGCGGGGGGGTTTGAGCGTGCCGCTTCCCACGCAGCACTGCCGGAGGGGGGGGGGGCCTCTTAAGCACAGGGGGGGGGGTGAGAGAGAGTCAGGAGACTCAGCCAGAGCCCACGTGGGTCCGCAGCTCAGGGGGGGGGGGGGGGGAGAGAGAGTCAGGAGACTTAGCCAGAGCCCCCGTGGGTCCGCAGCTCGGGGGGGGGGGGGGGAGAGAGTCAGGAGACTCAGCCATAGCCCCCGTGGGTCCGCAGCTTGGGGGGGGGAGGGGAGAGAGAGTCAGGAGACTCTGCCAGAGCCCCCGTGGTTCCGCAGCTCGGGGGGGGGGGGGTCTTGGGAGGGGAGTCAGGAGAGAGGGGGAAGGACAAAGAAATAGAGACACACATACACATAGACTGACACATACACACACACAGTGCCTGACACACATACACACACACACACTGACTGACACACATAAACACACACTGACTGACACACATAAACACACACACACACACACACACACACACACATAAACACACACCCACACACACACTGACTGACTGACTGACTGACACACACACACAGACTGACTGACTGACACACACACACTGACTGACTGACTGACTGACACACACACACACACTGACTGACACACACACACACTGACTGACACACACACTGACTGACACACACACACTGACTGACACACATACACTGACTGACACACACACACACACACACACACACACACACTGACTAACACACACACACACTCACACACACTGACTGACACACACACACACTGACTGACACACACAAACTGGCTGACACACACACACTGGCTGACACACACACACTGGCTGACTGACATACACACACACACACACACACACACTGACTGACACACATACACACACACACACACACACACACACACACGCTGACTGACACACATACACACACACACACTGACTGACACACACACACACACACTGACTGACACACTGACACACAGACACACATACACACACATACACACACATTGACACACATACACACACACACTGACACACTGACTGACATACACACACACTGACACACTGACTGACATACACACACACACACACATACATACATACACACACACTGACTGACACACACACATACACACACACTGACTGACACACACACACTGACTGACACACACACACGCACGCACACTGACTGACACACACACATACACACACACTGACTGACTGACACACACGCATGAACACACATACACACACTGACTGACACACATATACACACACTGACTGACACACATACACACACACTGACTGACACACATACACACACACACTGACTGACACACACACACACACACACACACACACACACACACACACACTGACTGACACACATACTGACTGACACACGCACACGCAGTTACACGAGGAATTCACACTTATTGCAAATACAGGGGATGTATGCCAAGCACGCACGTTCTAAGTCCAAATTTATTTGTGTTTTGTCAATGAAATTGTATTTTGATTTTTAATTAAAACATCACAAATACAATTTCTGTGACAAAAGTCAAAGAAGTTTCACTTACTATGCGCGTGCACAGCACACACAGCTTTTTTAGTTGGTGGCTCCTTTCAACAAACGGTTTAATGTTTTGTACATCAAGTCTTACCTTTTATTTTATAGGATATCTGTTTCTATGCTATTGAGTCTGTGCTATGTAAAAGAATTGCTGGTATCTCCAGAATAAATTATATTTTAGATTCTTCGTAGGTAAAGGGACGTGAGTTATAAGTAAAATCAAATGACAAACACAGTGTTTGAATATATTTTTTTTAAAGTATTTTGCTTACATTTTTTGGCACTGAAATGAATTGAGAAAAAGGAGTAAAAAAACCGCAGTGTGTCATGCAAATCTGCTCAGCGAATGAAGTCAATATGATTGTTTGGCCCTTTTGAGACCGTGCATCAAACTCTTAAACCCAAGATGATCAGCCGAAAAGCTTTTTGTGTTAGAACCAAAATGGCAAAAACTATACATTTAAATTGACCAAAAGAGACAGGAGGAGAACATGAATTGTAATTGTGCAATAAATGGAAATGAACAAATTTACAGGTACAATCTTCTGCTCACATTTCCACCAATTCTTGCAGAACTGCAGAGCCCCTCCCAACAAAAACCAAAATTTCCACACTAATTCCATTTGTGGGTTACAAATTACAGTATATGTATCTGCAATTTAAAATGAAATACTAAGTAAAGTCATAAGTGATATTGCACCTAACGTATTCATGCTTCTTTATATGTAGGGTCGCTCTGCATGCACTACCTTGTAATAGTATTACTACCCGATAGTATTCGTTGTCTCAATGCATGGCTTAGACCAGTGTTTCCCAACTCCAGTCCTCAGGGAACCCCAACAGGTCAGGTCTTAAGATATCCCTGCTCCAGCACAGGTGGCTCAGTCAAAATGACTGAGCCGCTGATTGACACACCTGTGCTGGAGCAGGGATATCCTTAAGACCTGACCTGTTGGGGTTCCCTGAAGACTGGCGTTGGGAAACACAGGCTTAGATGGTAAACACTTCAGAACATACCTTTTGTATTCGCGTTCTGTGCTGTTTCATTCGATAAAGTGTTGAATACAGTCAGCAAAAACTGATACTAAAATAGCAACTTAAAACAGGAGCGAGAAAATGGTAAGTTTATTTATAAAATGTTTTTTTATTATACATTGAAACATTACATTGAGAGTTACCTCTCGTTTTCAAGTATATCCTGGGCACAGAGTTATGATGACAATATTTGGTTACATTAAATGAACAGAGGTTATATATTATATTTACAGACATTTCATGGACAGGTAGAGATAATATGTGATTATTGGCATATATAGCAGCTAAAGACGAGATTAGAATGGGAGATAGCTGAAGTCTTGAAATTACTTAAACTGGAGGCGGCTTTGAGAGTCTCGGGTAGATTGTTTCAGACAAGGGGTGGCACGGTAAGAGAAGGAGGAGCGGCCGGATTTTTTGTGGAAACTTGGGACCGTGAACAGTCTTTTGGAGTCAGATCTCAGGTGATACGAGCTGCATGTGGCAGGGGTGAGGAGCTTGTTCACATAGCGAGGTAACTTGACCAAAAAGGTATTTGAAGGCATGACAGGAAAATGTACTTTGTGTGACTGAATTGTACATTGAAGGTGCAATACCTGGCACTTTAGCTGACCAACAAACATTAAAAAAAAAAAATTAAACAATCTACTTGTCTGTATTGAACAACGTTTAGCTTATCCGTGAAAGCCCCCATTTCCATTGTTTGGTTCAGGAAGACCATAGTGAAAGGAAGATAGTTGGGTAAAGTGATGGTCACAAGTTGCTCGATCTGCCATGATCCATGAAATCATTGAAAATAACGTAATGTTCCCTGAAACAGGGACGGCTGTGATGTTTCCTGTGTTAACGCCTGCTTCCCTAAAGTAATCGAATGAAAAAATAACGCTGTAATGGAGGTCATTAGCTTAGGGTACGCGCAATGTTATCTCTCTCTCCCCCACCCCAGCAAATGCCCTCTTTCACTATACAGTATGGCTGTTACTAATGTCAAAGTGATGTATACGTAGCGTTAATTCTAACCTTAACGCTCCTTAGGGAATATATCATGTATCTCATTTTGACTGTGATTAGCTCATTTGCATTTTATTTGGAATAAGAACTGTGAAAAATAGAGCCAAGCTTTTTACGGAAGTGAAACATGCTTAACATCAGATTATGTTGCTTTAGTTAATACTGCGTTACGGTTAATGTGCGTTAACTTGGGTTAGTGCCATGTTAAATAGGCTTACGTAGTGTAGTGAATCTGTTCTTGGAAAATGGAATCTCCTTTAGAATTGACACCCTTTCCCCGGCTTAAACTAAGCAGCAGTAGTAGTTATTGTGCTGTAATGGTCATCGCCTTTTATGGAGTGAAGAAGTTTTCAGGTGTAAAATATAATGCATATATGAAGCAGTTACGTCATAAATACAACATCATTCACATTCAAGTTGGACATGCCCCTCATTTAGGGCAAATCTCACTCGCTTGGCAACGTGATCACCCTTCATTGAGGAGTTTTCTCCTTCTGGGACAGGCTATTGCCCTTGGTATCAGGGCTGTTTGATTTATTAGGGAAGAAGCAGAGCTCATTGGGTTGGCGTTAGTTCGACTCCGTCTCACTTATTGTGAGGAATGGGAAGCAGTATCTATCTGCAGGTTCAGTGAATGCTTCTAACATGAAGTTCACAGAGGATAGGGATCCCTGCTCCTGATGATCTTGAAGTCTGAAAGATGTTGGTTTTTGCCCTTGGTCTGTGAGATTAGGGATCTTGTTTGTAAGTGTACAGCTGCAGCGTTATGGTTGGTCGCGCTGTCGCACCTAAATCCGCTGCGGCACTGTGCTTTTTTTTCATCTTTGCTTGCGGAGTCTCAGTACGGAGACTTAATGGCCCATCAGATTAACACAGTGGGGGGTCCCTGCGTCTGAATGGGACTTGCGCTGTTTGAATCCTACCGGGTTGCACCTGTCTGCTGTATAAGAGACACGCAGTAAGAGTGAGACTGAATCAGTCCCTCCCCCTGCGCGCCTCTAACAGACGATTGCACAGCTTTTACTTTAATAACCCAGTATTGAAGCAGGGGTCCCCGGAGCTGGACTGCATTCATTTCAGCCACGAGGACACCCTGCTTTCTGAGTTACTAACCCCGTTTTGGGGGGCCGGTACCTCCCTGCATTGTTATAATGTTCCGGTCACGTGGGCCGTGACGAGGGAGAATTTAAACATGGCGGGGATACCGGCACCCCACACCGGGGCCTGTAACTCGGGAAGCAAGGGGTCCTCAGGGCTAAAATTAATGCGGTCCAGCTCCGGAGACCCCTGCTTCAATACTGGGTTATTAAAGTAAAAGCTGTGCAATCGCCTGTTAGAGGCGCGCAGGGGGAGGGACTGATTCAGTCTCACTCTTACTGCGTGTTTCTTACAGACAGGTGCAACCCGGTAGGATTCACACAACGTGAGTCCCATTCAGACGCAGGGACTCCCCGCTGTGTTAATCCGATGGGCCATTACCAACTGCAAGGCGGTGTGCCGCGGACTGTCAAGGCATTGCGCACTGTTGACCCGCCCATTCTCGCAGTGGCGCGACCGACCACAATTCTCCCTCCCCCTCCAAAAGTTCGTATGAGTTCATGTATGTTAAGTATCTTGTGCCCTGAGAACAAGTGGTTTTTTTTGTGTGTTAATAACATGGTTTTCTTACTCTCTAGCATCTGAGGTTACCATGGTAACCTTTAGACCGCACTGGTCTCTGGGGGAGAGCTCCATTTTAACTTCCTGGTCACTTTGATGCTGGTTCTATACGTGCCGGAGTGACCAATCGGAACGCTATTGACCCCTTAATGTTTCATTTGCTTTTATCTCCTGAACGGGCATCAGATTTAACAAATAGAAACCGTGATCAGTGGGGCCTGTTGCTTTAACGTATATGTGTTTATGTAGAACGAGATCTATAAACCTACGGGCAGCCAATTCAATTTAAATGTTTACCCCTGGGCCTCTGACAAAGAAGGACAGGTGGGACTAGAGAAGACTGAGCCCTTATCTGCTCTTTCCAGGCAATAGTGTTACTGTAGTGACGAGCTGCAGAGGCCCAATTTCATATCTGTGTCCCAAGGATTTGTGAGAAATGCCTTTTTTTTTGTCTCGTTTTCTAGTTGAGACAGCAATGCCTGATTCATTCAGCCTTTCCTTAAATTATTCATGCCCCGTGGCAGGTACAGATGAGTGTTTTGCGTGAGGCTATTAGAGAGTGAAAGGGGGAGAGAGACAGAGGGAGACACAGTGTATAAATGGAGATGTTATTCTGTTCCATGTTCAAGCAAATTGATCTTGATAGGTGAGTGAAGACATTCAAAGTCATTTATTTGTTATGTCTGCACAAAAAGACAGCACTTGCAGGTTTAGTTTCATCACCAGAAGACCACACACATTGACAATGAGCAGTGACCATGTTTCATACAAATATGTAGGGTTCTCTTTGTAAATTCCATGGTATATTCCTGGTCAAACACATACATATTTCTTCCTAGTGGTTTAAAAAAAAAAAAAACATTAAATCCCCCTTTTTTTTTTATACGGTGGGATCCAGGGGTTCAATTGAGCCAATCGGCAGTGGGGACCCCCTGGTTCCTAAGTTACTTACCGGTGAAGTTTCCGGGTTTAAATCTCCCTCAGCGAAAAAAACACTGCAACATCATCGGTTGTGGTTTCCTATTGGGTGGCCATAAAATAACATAATTAATAAATACTACACATAATGGTCTTTAAAATAACAGTAATAGCAGAAACTTAACCAGTAAGTATCTCCAGAAGCAGGGGCGCCTCAGAGCTGAGTATTATGTGGTTTGGCTTTGGAGGACCCTCCGGTAACCAATCCTGTAAGAACAAAAATGGAGGTTAGTTAGGGTGGATTGATCCTTCAAGCGTTAATGGTTGTGTTTTATTGTTGCATTTTTCTTTTCAATAATGAATTGTATGTGATCCCTTTTCTTTGTTTATGGGATGTAGGGCCCTTATCCCCTTATTGCATCATCATTCGTCTGTATTTGCATTTGACAATGTGCTAACGCTATGTAGGGTTCAACATCCATAGTCAGCCTTTCCTGCTCATTCTCCCCTCTCTGAGGCCTAACAGATTTCCCACTGCATCACAGGAATTCCTCCGGATACTGTGGCACAGCCCCCAGGTGACTCCCCGATGCTTCTCTGTGTTCAGCGGCAGTGGAGAACATTACTGTATACTTAGTTTTTTATTTGCGGTACAGTGTAGTGTTTTTGTCACTTCGTTGCCCAGCATGACTTATTTAATGTCTGGTTGAAACCTATTCCAACTTCACATTGCAAGTGAGTATAACCAGTCTCACACTGATGAGACCCAAAAGGTTGAAACAGCTGTATATACTTCTTTAACCCAGGCTGTGATAAAAAGCTGTGTAAGGTGGCAGGCATAAGCTTATAGGTGTCCATGTTAAAATGGATTTAAAGCAAAAGGTGTACTTATTTGCATGCCATTACCCAGAATCTTTTGTTGCAGTGGATGCACTGTACGCTAGGAGATAATGGGGAAACGCAGAGTTGCAGACCTGTCTGAGACATGTGAATGTGCTCACAAGTGATATTTTATTTGCTTTGTGCTACGCAGTGGAGGGTATTTGTAACTTTTTGCACCTACCATAACTTATTGGATGGTTTATGGTTGTATACTTCATAAAATACAAATGCGCCCTCTGAAATTCTTTATGGTATACCACAGGGCTTTTGTGAAGATAAAGCCCGCATATATGAAAGGTTTATTAGGAAACAAAAGGATTGATTAAACCAAGCACCTTTAGTACTCTCTCTCTGAATCTCCCATCATACCATCTCGCTTGGAGATCTTTGGGAAAAGTGACTGATGTCTGTAGAATGTCTGACCGCGGCCTGGGTGGGGAAGGAGGTGCTAAGCTACCAAAACAGCTATTTGCCACCTGGCTCGAAGCGGAGAAGTGATGCGTAGGTCCGTACTCGGCAGATGGGCAATTATGGACACTAAAATCTTTAATATTTCAGCACTGACCACAGGAATTGGGAAAAAACTAAAGTGTGTTTATTTACTCCATAAATCACAAGCTATTCGGATGTTGAGGTCCCCCCCATTTACAACGTTCTTATCTATGAAGAGACCCCCGCGGGGGCTCGGGATCCGTTATGTTGTCACTTACACTGAGCACGCCAAGAGGAAGACGGTAACTGCTATGGAGGTGGTGTACGCACTCGTGTAAATAAAATACCCTTAAATACAAATACATATAAACATGCATCCATACACAGACGTTATATAAATAATGGGGAACACATTTTATTTTTAATAGAAAAGTTGTATGCATTGGGGGATTAAGGAGGACCTTTTTTTTTCTCCTTGGTTAATTTATCTTCTTCTGTGAGAGAAGCAAGATAAAAAGAGCACTTATATATGCAGTCAATGTGTATTTATAAAACAGCTTTGTTTTCGAACAACCTTGGGACCACGTCCCCTGAATATAGCAAGGATAGGTCAATTAACAAGGGACGTCTTTGTTCAGGAGCAGTCGGGATACTTTGGGCCCAAAATCAGTTACAGTACTTGTCAACTTATTTCTCCCAGCCTTTAATAACCCCTCAGGCCCCTGGTCCGTTGGTTAAGATTACTCTCCTGTTATTTATGCTTAGTCTGCCACTGAATTGATTCTCTATATATTTAGGTGGTAATGTTCTTTTGAAGCACTTTACTGCTACCAAGCGTGCATTGGCGAGAAATTTGCTATCAAAGCAGTTATCTGAAACTTTTTCTCAAACTCGCCTGTGGTATCTCGAAAATACCAGTAAGCTTGTAACTCTTTAAAACCGTCAGTCCCACAAAAAAAGGAATTGGAACCAGGAGTGACCTCTTGTGCTGAAGCACGTTTTTTCTGTGCCGTAAACCCACTGGTCCCAATAATTCGCAACCTTTGACCTTATGCTTCCTATAGGTTCTTGGAAACCACAAGATTTGGTGGTCATATTATATCCCAGAAGGAATTTTTAAACCCCAGATCTAAAACGGTAAGTATTTTGGGAAAAAAGCGTGGTTTAGCACCACCCCTTGTTCCAATGATGGAGAAATAAATAATAATATAGAGAAAACTATTTCCAG
>NC_134485.1:371758891-371839332 GCF_040206685.1 Ascaphus truei
TGCAGGTTAGTGACCCCTCCTCCCAGGGTTTAAGCTCATCCCTCCCCACTTCTTAAAGTAGGGAAGGTTTTTTTCATTTGTCTGTATGGACAGACCTCCTGCGGTAATTCTCCCTCCAACAGAGGTACTGTAAAAGAGAAGTTTCACAGTTTAGTGTCAGGACCTGCAAATTTGGTAATGCCTTGATGCGGCTTGCAGGCTTATAACGCCTTGTCCAAAGGGTTTAACTAAATGACCCTTACTCATGAGAACATTATTATTGAAGTATTTAACTATATACTATTTACTATATAGTTTGTCATATTGGATGTAGCATTGGGCTTTTCGGTCTTTTGAAGTTCCTCTGTGCACGTATTTCTTTTTGACAAACTCACTAGTGAAATTTAATTTGATAGAAATATGTGATCACCATGTAAATGTCATACATTTATGACATGTGGAAATGAATACAATTGTATTTGTAATGGAAAAAAATGGTATATTATTATTCATGTGTTGATCTTGATTCAAAGTGTTTTTAACTAAAGATGGCATATATGTATTTATAACCACATTTATATAGCACCCTTATCCAGGTTGCTGTACATTAGTTGGTAAAACAATGGTTGGGTTATATATGGAACATTTCTTGTGATAGGAATGGAGTAATTAATAATAATAATAGCATGTTCTTGTATAGCGCTGCTAGTTTTACGTAGCGCTTTACAGAGATATTTTGCAGGCACAGGTCCCTGTCCCGTGGAGCTTACAATCTATATGTTTTTTTTTTTTTGGTGCCTGAGGCACAGGGAGATAAAGGGACTTGCACAAGGTCATAAGGAGCCGGCACTGAGAATTGAACCAAACTCCCCTGCTTCAAACTCAGTGCCAGTCAGTGTTTTACTCACTGAGCCACTCCCTCTCATAATAATAATGATTGTTAATTATTAATATGTCTCTGTGGTTAGCAGGGGTGGGAACATTATGGTCAGGTTATGGGTTAGATGCATTGCTTGTTTGGTTGGTTGGCACGGGTGGGAACATTATGATCAGGTTAGGGGCTAGATGCATTGAGAGCTTGCTTGGGATAGAGTCAGGCTGAGTCCCCAGTCTTCACTGTGGCACGCACGCCCGGCGGGGGGTGCGGCGCGTGCATAGCGCTACACCGCGATCTGCGGTCTGGGAGGAGAGGGAAGGTTTGCGACGGGAGGGGGCGTCAGCACTACACTCGTTCCAATAAAGTTTTTCAGTCACCAGTCCAGCCTCCTCCTGCTTCTTCATCTCGACGGCCGTGCACCATTTCCTGCCTCCTGAGGGAGGAGTTCCTGTCTGTTCCTGCTGCTGGTAGCACGCCGGGCTGTAGCATATGCGGCATCCACTTACACAGACACCGCCGGTCATGTGACCACCCCTTGCTACGTTGCGTTGCTGGAGGGGTTGGCGGTTCATCATTCAGCATTCAAACACGGAGGATATTCCGACACGGTGCTACACTTCAAGAAACGTGAGTCTCTTTATCTCAACCTATTGGTGCTCTTATGTGAGCCAGTTGCTGGGAGAGACTATCACACAATCATTCAGTCGAAGTTACCGTACTTTAGCAATTGCTCGCAACTACAGCTATTTTTTCTTCTGGAGCCCTGCGTGGGTTAACCCCTTGTTTACCCGTTTGCATGAATAAAATACAAGTTTAAAAAAATAAAAATCAATGCCTGTCATCAATAACCTGCAGGAGTGGCCAACTCCAGTCTTCAAGAGCCACTAACAGGTCAGCTTTTCTGAATATCCCTGATTCAGCACAGGTGGCTCAATCAGTGACTCAGTCTTCGACTTCACCACATGTGCTGAAGCAGGGATATCCTGAAAGCCTGACCTGTTGGTGGCCCTTGAGGACTGGATTTGGCTACCCCTGACCTACTGTATTAAACATATACAGGCGGTCCTCGGTTATCCAACGGAATCCGTTCTGCAAGTAGCGTTGGATAGTGAAACCGTTGTAAAGTGAGTCCCATGTTAATCAGTGGCGGTGAGCGTTGGATAACGCATTCCGGCATCGAAAAACAGTCCATAGGGTTGCATTGCAAAGCGTTGGATATGCCATTCGTTGTAAAGGGAAACGTTGGATTACGAGGACTACCTGTACTGCCATTATTTCCCTTAAGTCTTGCGGGGCAGTGTTAACAGCGTCCATGTAAGTGATTATTGCATGATACAATACATTTCCCATCTTCACGGGTAGCACACATTACCTCTGCTCTTTCTTTTTGTGTGTGCAGAAATATGAAATAATATTCCTAATGAGCTGCCTTGACGGGAGCCAGGCAGCGAGAGACAGAGAAACATGAAATGTAGGTGCAGACATTTCTCTCTTTGTTATGCATTTCTAAGGGCCTGACTCCTAGCAAAATATGAATTTGCAAAGCTATTCAGACTGTTGTTTTATGTGGTCGGAAAGCTGGATTCAATTTGTTTGAGCAATGAAATCCTTGTAGCAAGTAATTATATGGATGCAGGAAACAAGAGAAATATCTGGCAGCACTGCATTCTCTCACATTTTGCATAAGCGTGATTTAAATCAAATTTGTTAACGCAGGAAAACCTGTTAAATAAAGTCTCCTAGCAGACTTTTGCCAATGCTTCATTTTTATTATTTTATCACACACACACACACACACACCTTTTCTTAATTTGTTTGAAGCTCTTATTCACGTTATGTACTATATTACATCTCATATTATTTTGTTGTTGCATCTATTACTGTGTATATATGTACCTTGTGTACTATAGCTATTGTACAGTATTTGTTTCCAAATAACACGTATAGAGTGTCTTATATTGACTGTATTTTAAGTAGGTGTCTGTGCACTTGCAATGGATAGAATAACTATTGCATCAATTATTTATTTTACCCCTTTTGCTCGGTAGGGAATTTGTTCTGTTCCTCTGGAAAAGGGTGAACTTATAATAAAAAAATCAAATAAGCTACCAGATGCATTAGGCAGAATTACACCTCGTTTCACTCCCATAGTTGATGGGTTGTTACATGTGGGGATATTACATAAAGCACCTGAGGCAATTTCATTTGGTTTCTGACATCTCTTCTCCATTACCAGAGGTGTGAAAGCATTTCTCTGAGAGAGGAACTGCTCCTCTTTAGGTTTAATTTTTTTTGCTCCATTGCAGTTTAGACTTCCCTAGAGATGTGTTTCTCTGCCAGCACTGCAATCTTCACTCCTGGTCCCTGTGTGTGAATCTGACCTGAGTAGAACAGCACTGCTATCTGTACCTACACCACTGTGTTTTCCCTAATGCTAACTGGCTGATATATGCAATCTTTTTTTGCTGCCCCCCCCCCCCCCCACACCTGCTCTCCTGTGTTCTGCGCCCCCCCCCCTTTCTTACCTCGCACGGCGTTAAATGACGCTGAGGGGTCATGTGATGTCACGTGACCCACAGCGTCATTTTACGCCACGTCACATGACTGCGTCGCCAGAGTCAAGGTAAGTTTTAGAGTTGCAGAGGCCTCACGCGATCCCCCGGCATTGAATATAAATGCCTCGGTGAAGAGTGCGGGGCCTCTGCAACCGCCCGCGCCCCCCCCCAAAGAAATCCAGTGCCCCCCGCTTTGCGCACCGCTGGACTAGACATGGGGCGCTCAACTCCAGTCCTTCGGACCCCCCAACAGGTCTGGTTTTCAGGATATCCCAGCTTCAGCACAGGTGGCTCAGTCAGAGGCTCACATCACCTGTGCTGAAGCAGGGATATCCTGAAAACCCGACCTGTTGGGGAATCTTGAGGACTGCAGTTGAGCAGCCCTACACCAGACTGATGATGTTCTCTGTGTAAAAGCTTTTTTTTTTTTTTTACAGTTTGCCTGAAAACTCAAATTATTTCCCCCCCCCCTTCTATTTTTCTAACTTAAAGCAACATTTCCTGCTCGATGGCACTAGGTGGGAAGCAGGCGGTCTCCGGAGCTGATCAGCGGTAATTTCACCTCCGGGACCCCTTGTTTCCCGAGAAACGTATCTCCATAGGCACGGCCAGTTATTCTTGGAGGTTTAAATGCCCCGCGTCCCGCTGGCCAATAGGATCCGTTGTGGCTTTCTATGGACCCCGTGCTGCAAGAGATTTAAGCCTCCATACTGTTCGCCCAGCCGGGGATACTACAGGCAGCACCTTCAGAGTCCAGTATCCTGGGAAGCAAGGGGTCCCCGGACCTTAAATTAATGCGGTTCAGCTCCAGAGACCCCCTGCTTCCCGCATATAAGAAGAAAAAAAATAACTTAGGCGGAACCACACTTTAAATGGGCACTGCCACTTAGAGCGCAACACAATTGTACAGCACATATATTACTAATGTCATTGACTTTGCTAAATGCATGCAAATCACGTAAACATACTTGTGACTTTTTTGACAATTAAAGAAGCGATCCTGCTTTTCTTCTTTTTTTGTGTTATAGGATTGAAGCAGGGGGTTTGCAGAGCTGAACTGTGTTCATTTCAGCTCCCGGGACCCTGTGCTTCCCTGAGATACTTACCCCCGTTAAGTATGACTGCTCACCTGCCAGTGATTCCAGTCTGGTTGTCCGCTTCTGCAAATAAATTCACCTTGTTCGGATGTTTCTGCTATTCACAGTTTACGGTCAGGAGCAAAGATGGAGAACCGGTTGTCTCTTCACAACTCTAAATCCTTCATAAACAAGGAAAATCAAGTGGTTCCCACATTCAACCTTGTGGTACTCTACCACTGGTCAACACAGCAGTCTAATCTTCTGTGTACCATGAGCCAGTCTGCAAGATGTCCTTTAATTCCAAATGGACCATACGTCAGGAATCGCCATGTTCCAATAAGGGGCATCAGAACTCGATCCGGTGTTAACGGCCATTGACATGTATGACAGTTAACGCAAGATCAAGCTCCATCACTCATTATCGGAGCATGCTGAATCCCATACATTTTTGTTTCTTGTGCGTGCATTAGCATGTGTTCTTTATAAGATTGTACATTTGCATGCTCAATATCTTGCTAGCTCTGTGTTCCAACAATACAAACAGATGTATCATGGGTAACAGCCCTTTTTTGTCACATGTTGTACTCCTATATAAATAAATCAGTTTAATCCTTTTAGTGTTGGAGCAGCCTGCAAAACAACTCATTTTTTAATTTCTGCATATTTTGTTCATGTTGCTGGAGGTTAAACGGGCAACCTTGTTTGGGTTTGAGCAATCGGACTGTGCTGCTTTTACCCATCCGTTTAGCAGGAAGCTAGTTATATAGAGATGTATGTGTGAGATGATTGTAGGAGGGGAAGTAGTTAATGCAGCAAAATATGTGAAATGTTATGTTTCTTTTTTTGACGTGAAACTTCTTTAGTGGAACCTACTAAAATTTTGCTAGGGCAAATCTCCTTCATGGTGACGGATGTGTGTACCGGAAGTGGCGTGTTCCGTGAATCGTGCTCCCCGCGCATGCGCAGAAGCATCTGGAGCTCCCCACGCATGTACAGAAGCGGCTGGAGTTCCCCTCACTCGCCCATGTGTAGAGGCTCACACACACGTGCACAGATGCTCACACACGCGTGCACAAAGGCTCACACACGTGCACAGAGGCTCACACATGCGTGCACAGAGGCTCACACACAGGCGTGCACAGAGGCGTGCACAGAGGCTCACACACAGGCGTGCACAGAGGCTCACACACGCGTGCACAGAGACTCACACACGCGTGCACAGAGGCTCACACACAGGCGTGCACAGAGACTCACACACAGGCGTGCAGAGGCTCACGCACAGGGTCGCGCAGACACACACCAAATTTTGGTTCATCATCCACAGGAAAATCCCAGTCTTCACATTGTTCCAAGAGTGGATAACCTGGCATGTATATGTATATATCAAAAACATCAAACTAGAAATAGAATTTAAGTGACAAAAAACAAAAGGAAGTTTCACTTAGAACATGCGTGCTCGGCACACACCTCGTTTCCCCCCCAGAAATAATAATTATATATGTATGTGTGTGTGTGTGTGTATACAGTATATATATACACACACACACTCTCTCTCTCTCTCTCTCTCATTCTCTCTCTCTCTCTCTCTCTCTCATTCTCTCTCATTCTCTCTCTCTCTCTCTCTCTCTCTCTCATTTCAGGGGGGGAAACGAGGTGTGTACCGAGCATGGCCGTTCTAAGGGAAACTTCTTTGTGTTTTTGTCTTGAAATTGTATTTCTAGTTTGATGTTTTTGATTGAATGAAAGACTTTTGAGAGTATAATTGCAATTTCAGTGACAAAACACAAAGAAGTTTCACTTAAAATGCGCGTGCTCGCCACACACACACCTTTTCTTTTTTTTTTATAAATCAGTTCTGTAGTATTAGATAATAGTGACTAGTTTTGTTGTGGTTGTTTTTATTCAACTCATAATGCCACTTGTAATGAGTTTAAGCATCCTCTGACGTCTATAGCAGGTTTTAGCACACTTCCTCAGCAATGCAAGATCTTTGTAGCACTTTCCTGTTTTGGATAATTTGTTGCAAATGTTCCCAGCAGTTTGAGTTGTAAACGGTAACAAAAGGGGGGAAAAAGTTGGAAAGTAATATTGCTGCGTTAAGATGCATTTTGACATTACATATGCTATATTCATATCTCCTAGGACAGGGGGGCGCAAACTTATTTCCCTGCGCCCCCCTGTCGGATTTCCTCCACCTCCGCACGCTCCCCTCCCTCCTCCTTATCTTGATTCCCGGCGTCTGGACGTCATGACGTCATGTTGCTACATCAACGTGACGTCACATGACCCCGCGGCGTCATTTGACGCCGCGTTGCCATGGCGACACGTCTCCAGATGCCGGCTGAATCAAGATTAAGTTAGGTTTACAGAGGCCCTGCAGCTCCCCCGGCACTTAATTTAAGTGCCTTCGGGAAGTGCGCGGGGCCTCTGTAAACCCCGCACCCCCCTGCCGGTAATTTATTTATTTATTTATAAAATATTTTACCAGGAAGTAATACATTGAGAGTTACCGCTCGTTTTCAAGTATGTCCTGGGCACAGAGACTCGCGCCCCCCCCTGGGAGTCGCGCCCCCCCACTTTGCGCACCGCTGTCTTAGGATGCAACGCAATGTCACTCAAATCTCTGCTAGGTGATATGAAATCTATTTCGCAATTTGGTTCCATGAATTAAACTTTCACAATAGCTCACAGAGAAAGTTTCTCATTTTAGTATTGATTCAGAAATCTATTATTGTTTTTTTATAGCCACCATTTCCCACCCATATTTTGTGTTAAATTTCCTTTTTATTTATCCGCATAAGGAAGGTAATTAAACCATTAAAAATGACAATGTTCCAAAAAAAAATAAAGCCCAAATCCAGGTCTAAAAAAACTATAAACTTTTAATGAACTCATTAAAGTAAAGTACAAAAATAATAAAAATTTTTTTACAAATATGCTGCTGGGAGAAAAATGTAAGGTAAATATAATATTTTCCTACGTATACATTTGGTTATGTGATGCATATTTGACATGTATGTAAACGGGTTGTTCATCAAACTTTGTAACAGGTTAACGCTCCGAAATGGTCGTTAACATTCATTCTAGTCATTGGGAGATCACACCCCGATTTCGGTGCAGTTAACCGTAACCGAGCTTGGTGAATCTGGGGGCAAAGGAAAATGGCCTTGGGTTCTTCACCCTTCCTTAACTCCTTCACCCAACATAATTTTTTTGTACTTTATTTTAAACAATGAATGAACCCCTTCAGTGCAGAGTTAAGTCTGGGTGCTGTCCCGCTGGGATGCCATGAGATTTGAGTTTTTGGTAGCATTTCAGTTTTTGGATAAGTATCAAATGGGAAGTTAGTTTGGCATAATTGATTTTTTTTATCAAAGTTTTCGTTTTTTCTTTCTCGATTTTTAAATGGCTATCCAGTAGGAATCTACAACCAATGATGTTCGTGGCTTCCTATTGGCTCGATATTTGGCAACCGTTCTGTTTCCCATTTTTGGAGATTTAAACCTGGTAACCTCACTGTTTAGTATCTCGGGAACTGAGAGGTGTGCAGATCTGTAAAAGGGCAGTTCAGCTCCAGTAGACCCCTGAGTTGTAAAAGAAATACACAAAAAAAGCAAAAGGGGGATTGCTATTTTGAAAGCAGCAGTCCAAGCTGCCGTTTATTTATTTTTTTCCCTTTCTTATGTGCATCAATACAATCCACACAATGATAAGTAATTAGCTAAGTTGCTGATCGATCCGTTGTCCTGTGATCGATCAATAGAGATTTGGCTCGGGGTTTCACTAAATGACTAAAACAGTGCAGCAGGAGAGGACCAAAGATGCAAAGTTCTGTGTGGAAGATCATGTGACCAGGCAGTCACTAAATACAATTGAGCTCTTCACTGCTAGAGAGAGGGCAGGGCTCAAAAAGGGGTGTGTCAGGTCTTGTTTCAGAAGAGGAAGGGGATGTGACTTTGTAAATGGTTGCTATAGACACAAAAAATGCTCTTACATTATAATACATTACAAATGTCATTAAGAGTTGTTGTTGTTTTTTTGAAATGCTACAAGTATTTTATCATAGTACAGAAATGGTTTATAAAAAAAAAACACACGTAGCATATTGCTTGGCCTGCAGCTTTAACTGGATGTCACCCAGCAGGCTGATTTTACACACTTATGATACGGATATCTGTAGTGTAAACCCTGCACAAGGTTTTAAAGATTGGAGCTTTTCGGGAAACGTTTGTGAAAGTGTAGTTGTGGAGTTTAGGTTTGGTTCTCATAAATCACATGGCTGATTTTCTTGCCCTTAAACTCCATACATGCCAAACTATGTAACATATTTAATAGAGATGGGCAAAACTGTGAAAATTTGTTTCCCTGGAATTTCCAGAACTTTCCATTTAAAATCCGTCCCGCAGTGTAAAATCCGTCCCGCAGTGTAAAATCCGTCCCGCAGTGTAAAATCCGTCCCGCAGTGTAAAATCCGTTCTGCAGTGTAGAATCCATTCCGCAGTGTAGAATCCGTTCTGCAGTGTAGAATCCGTTCCGCAGTGTAGAATCCGTTCCGCAGTTAGAATCTGTTCTGCAGTGTAAAATCCGTCCCGCAGTGTAAAATCCGTCCCGCAGTGTAGAATCTGTTCTGCAGTGTAAAATCCGTTGACGAATTGTTCTATTTTCAATCCGTGCTGATTAATTCAAAACCGCCATTGGAAACAATCCGCTGGTGGATTTAAGCAAACCAATCCGCCGGTCCGAGGCGGATCCAAATCTGCCCTAAAAATGTGCCAATCTCTAATATTTAACACTTCGGCAAAGGGCAGCTGGATATTTTAGTTACAAGAAAATGTTTGTGTTAATGAAGAAATCACGTTGGCCATTTCCAGACGGGAGCTAAGCCAGCCTAACAGCATGTGAATTAGAAAGAAGGTCTCCTTAGCATTTCTGTCATTAATTCGTTAGACCATTTTAGTTCGGATTTTATTACTACTAATCTTATTAAATCTCTGGAGATGTGTTGTGAGAACCACTCTCTGATATTATATAAGCTCATCAAGGAACATCAGGAATCATTTGAATCCAACCTAGTGGGCTTTTAAAACCACTTATTGAAACGCTCTCTTAATACCTTCTTGCAGGCACCTCTTGAGGTATGGACAGTGATCAGAGTAGACCAGGGGTAGCCAACTCCAGTCCTCAAGAGCTTCCAACAGGTCAGGTTTTCGGGATATCCCTGCTTCAGCACAGGTGGCTCAGTCTTTGACTGAGCCACCTGTGCTGAAGCAGTGATGGCCTGAAAACCTGACCAGTTGGTAGCACTTGAGGACTGGAGTTGGCTACCCCTGGAGTAGACTGAGCTTGGCTTTTTTAACAGGTCAATTTAGAACAGGATACTAGTATAGCTGATCGAATGCATTGGTAATCCAGACACACAAATATAACTGCGTGTGTAGTCTTGCTACTGGGGCTTACATAAGTAAGTTAGGGATTTACTTCTCTATGACGTAATGTGCAGTGAAAGTGGAGTTTTATGTTATGTAATCAACTGGGAAACAATTTCTGGACATCTGGATGCAGAATCAATTGAGATTACAAGGGAAGAACTGCCTGTCTGAGCTAAGATCTCACCAGCGCTGTATTGCTTGTTGATGGGAACAAATATATATAATTAAAAAAATGTGTGTGTGTGTGCGCTGTTCCTTTTGTTGTTCACATCTGCGGATATGTTCCAATGGCAGAGGAAAATGTCCGCGTAGAGGGGTCGATGGAATTGCGTGCTGCAGGGTTTATGGGGAGAAAAGATTGTGTGCACAGTGGAGACAGGGATTTTTGACAGGAAGGAGAGTTTGTAGACAGGGAAGGGGAAGGGGCACGTTTATGGATATGTATATACCAGAGATAGCCAACTGCAGGGCTCTCAAGGGCTACCAACAGGCCAGGCTTTCAGGATATCCCTGCTTCAACATAGGTGGCTCAGTCAAAGACTGTTCATTTCATTTCCTGGGTTAAAATATGATGAATACCACTTTGAATGGGGTTGTAGTATACTCCATTAGAACAATATTTTCTGCTAAGAAGCGCGCGGCGGAAGGAGAACAGTAACTGCTGATCAATAAAAGGATAGATATAGTTGTCTAAATTTAACATAGGTTGAACTTGATGGACTTTTTTCAATCTCATCTACTATGTAAGTATGCAACGTTGTAACTGTGTAACTATATAACTATGTAAGTGTGTAACTGTGTAACTATATAACTATGTAAGTATGTAACGGTGTAACTGTGTAACTATATAACTATGTAAGTATGTAACGATGTAACTGTGTAACTATATAACTATGTAAGTATGTAACGGTGTAACTATATAACTATGTAAGTATGTAACGGTGTAACTGTGTAACTATATAACTATGTAAGTATGTAACGATGTAACTGTGTAACTATATAACTATGTAAGTATGTAACGATGTAACTGTGTAACTATATAACTATGTAAGTATGTACGGTGTAACTGTGTAACTATATAAGTATGTAACTGTGTTACTATATAACTATGTAAGTATGTAACGGTGTAACTATATAACTATGTAAGTATGTAACGGTGTAACTGTGTAACTATATAACTATGTAAGTATGTAACGGTGTAACTGTGTAACTATATAACTATGTAAGTATGTAACGGTGTAACTGTGTAACTATATAACTATGTAAGTATGTAACGGTGTAACTGTGTAACTATATAACTATGTAAGTATGTAATGGTGTAACTGTGTAACTATATAACTATGTAAGTATGTAACTGCGTAACTATATAACTATGTAACGGTGTAACTGTGTAATTATATAACTATGTAAGTATGTAACGGTGTAACTGTGTAACTACTGTATATAACTATGTAACTACCATGTAACTGTTCCTGCCTCCTCCTTTTTTCCCCCAGAAATTGTTTTTATTTTCATCAACCATCTTTCTGCAAGTAAAGGCGGAGCAGCATCCTCTTATTACCTTTATCCAGTTATTTTTCCCTGTTTTGCTGGATTGTTAGATGAAACCGCCTTTAGTTTTAGAGGGTATGCTGTTGTTTTTTCTTTGTTCCACTGTGTTCTGAATGGCTTAGAAACCATATACAGCAGCTGTTGATGTAAAACAATCCAATACTTAGTGATTGCTTAGGTACTATAGCATACATATTGTGTGTTCTTTTTGAGTAGTGATAATGATACATTTGGGATGAGTCTTTCTCCTATTGCGTGTTTTGATGGCGGGATGAAAGCATTCCGGAGTTTTACCTGTTATTAGAAACCGCTCCTAAATTCTCCTGTGCACGACTGTAAATATGCACAGAGAGGGTGTGGTTCCTAGTGGTTTCTGTGTGTATTTATTTAGTGGGTGCTAACCATGATATGGGAATATTTACTGTGCGATTCTTAAACTGTATTAGTTTCACATTTGTACATCGTACTCACACCTATTTCGCCAATATGAAACCAGTTCTTTGCTGTTGCACATGAGTTGCAGAGACCATACATTCCTGATCTTTGTACTGTGTGTTAACAATTGATGTGATCCATGAAACAGACTTAGGCTGCGGCCACGCTCCTGCTGAGCGGGCGGCGCTTGTCGCTTTTACTTGCATATGTCTATATATGTAAGTCCCCGCTCAGGCGGTGCGCTTGTGTGCAGGCACGCACGCTCACGCTTGGCTCTTGGGTAAACATTTTTTTTTTACTTTCGAGCGCGCTTAATTTGCCTGCAATGCCCACCCCCCAGGCGCGCTTCCGAAATAGCGAGGACACCCGGCGCTCATGCTTGGAGAGCTGGTGACATCACGGCTCTCAAGCATGAGCACGGTCATCGCCAGCGTGGCCGCAGCCTTATGGTTTCAAAAGCTCACCAGGATATGTAGTGTAGTTCTTAAAGGGGCAGACAATCCAACTTGACACATCCACAGCAAGCTTGGTGTAATCTGTACGCTTTATCAGAAACACTCGGTCATCTCTAAAGTAAAACTTACTGTAAATTAGTTTGCATCATGATAAAAAATAATGTTTTCCTTTTCTGCAGGTCTGCTGATTTCAACCATATTGGCTACTTATATATTTATCTGTTTGGATAGCGGCTTCATAACTAGCATACAAACAATGCACAAAGCAAAAAACACAATTCACCTCTAGTTTTGAGTGGTAAAAAATTCCAATGGTGACACACAAGGTGAAAATTATTATGCAAGAAACACACAGTTGCTGCGACCTTGCTGGATGTTTCGTTACACTACTTGCCTGTTTTAAGCTTGGCAAATGTGAGAGACATTGCAACACGTTACTGCCTATATTTTCACGTGCCACACAATGTCTTGCCTTTTCTTATTTTGTGTGATGCACGACTCCTGCTAAGATGAGAAACAAAACACCTGAGTCCATCTGCAACGAGGGTCGACATTTGACTTGTGTGTGCATAGACTCCAACATAATTATTTTCACCTTATATTTCACCATTGGAATATTTACCTATTGTTCCCTTTTTTTTCACTTTCGTTTTTTTCACCTTTTTGCGTTCCACCAACTCACATTGAAATAGCTTTAAACACTGTCCTTAGTTCACTTTGGGTTGTTGTGGGGTTGATTCCAGCTTCAATCACATACTCTGTGTGAAGAGGCATATCATATTATCTTCTTGTTCCTCGGTTTCCTGCTTGACCAAAGATCTAGACTTGTGCAGCCAAGTTTCCAACTTGTGTCAATGGAGCAGAATTGTGACGGTTTTAGAAATTCAAAAGGCTTATGCATTTAAGGCTATATATATATATATATATATAATCAAAAAATAAATAGATGATACCGTTCTGTGGCTAACGAAATGCTTTTATTTGTGCGAGCTTTCGAGATACACTGATCTCTTCTTCCGGCGATGTTCATTCATTGTAACATCGCCGGAAGAAGAGATCAGTGTATCTCGAAAGCTCGCACAAATAAAAGCATTTCGTTAGCCACAGAACGGTATCATCTATTTATTTTTTGATTATTGAAGCTCGGCTAACACGGTACTGATACCTCTACATGTATATATATATATATGCACATGCATATATTTATATTACAGATATATATATATATCTGTAATATAAATACCAGACATTTAAGCTGATTGACTGAAATATGGCAGCAAATTCACCTAAATTATACTTAGTTAATTAACACTTGAACTGATATTATGAAGCAGAAAACCTACAGTATCTACCACTGTCATGTTTCATAGCACCGAGCCTTTTTTGTGTTTGCTGCTGCAGTTCAGACCGTCCAGTCTGACTTCTATTAGTAATTCTGTATTTTGCTGGGAGTGCTTGCACTGACCTACAAGGGCTGGAAAACACAGACTGTTTGCAAAAATAATGTATACAACACCTGTAAAGAACTTCTTTGAACATTAATGGAACTTTACCAATATTACTTGGAAGTCAGAACATTTCTAGCAGCATGAAGCATTACACGTATTCTTTATTTGGGAATCCTTGAAGATACTGTAGGTCATTACTGCGGGTTGCTTTGTCTTGTTTGCCATTACCAGAACCCTTTGCAACTGCTGTGTCTCACACAATGATATTCAGGTGTCTGGGATATGCTGACAACAGGGTCTAAGCAGAATACAAAATAAGCCCTAGAGACTATTCATTACTAACAGTGTGCTGTGTATACTTACGACTTTCAAACCAGTGACCTTGGTATTGTGGAGAACAAGCATTACTCATGTAGTATGTCATCTTACGTGAGTCTTATCAGGACGTGAAATGCAACAAGTGACCTTGAAATGCAGATGAAAACCGTTAATGTGTGGACGTGCCCATTACCATAGGAACACACTTCACTCCCCCCCCCCTCCCCCCCCCCCCACCCCTCCCCCCAAAAAAAGATGTTCGTGAAATGTCATTTTAAATTCCAGGCAAGTATTAACAACCCTTAAGTAGTTTTGCAAATATATCTTGTATTATTAAATGTACCTTCAAACAGAGTAAAGTGTTATAATGGAACACAAGAGCAAAGCTAATAACAAAAGAATTTGCTAGGTGGCTGAATATATAGACTTGTTAGGAAAGCAAACACGGTACCCGAGACCTTGGCCCTGTTAATCATGCGGTTTATTATTGGTGAACTCCCAGTGTACAGTATATGAAGTGTTTACAGACTCTGATCCTTGAAACTAGACTAAAGTTGGATCTTCAAGAATATGCATGTTTGTTTTTCAGAGGTTTATATATTTTTTAAGTAAAATGTATTCTAAAATGGCACGTGTTACAGTTACAGCATGTCATTACTATTTTCAGCATAGTGTTCTTATTTGTATGTCACTACCCAGAATCCTTGCCTGCAGTATAACCACTGACTTACATGACAATGGGATGAATAAAGCATGTTTGGGGGACATGCAGATATATTCATAGTTTCCTGGTCTTTGACAAAAGAAAGCTCAAACAAGTAGATATCTCTTGCCTGCAACATAAAAAAACGAATGCACTGAGAAACTTGACAACTGATCCTTATATTGAACATTGGATATACAGTATGTTGTAAATAGCAATCCCCTGTTTTACTCGCCTCTTCAAATGTAATCACACCTAAATGGGTTAGTCTTTCTTCGCACATTCAGCGTTCCATCACCTTTTGATAACCCTTTCAGTGCCAAGGGTAGTTTCTGCCCTCGGGGCCAAGGAAATTTTTCAATAACGCTTTAAATCAATTTGTTTTTGTTTCATTGTGTGCCACAGCCTATTATTTTCTTTTACCGGAAAAAAAAATAAAAATTGTTTTTGATGTTTGTCTTGTATGCTTACTTGGTCATGTGAATTATCCAATCTTTTTAGACATATGGGATATTTTTTCCAACTGTGCCAAGCCATATGTAATATGTGTATGCAAACGTTGTCTGAATGAGCCATATTACACACCAACTAAACCTTCATATTGATTGCCTTTAGAAAATAAATATAATTTGTTATACATTTCATTTTTGTTTAGTTAATGTTTTTGCAAGAGATGAGGGTAAGAAAAACTATCATTTCTGACGCACCACTATTTTTGAACATAATTACATGACCATAATAATGTACACACGACTTGTCTTCGGAACTTGGCAATTAGCGGAATCTTGGGGAGGGTCACATTCTAATGTTCTACAAAGGGGGACTACATAAGCTGTTTGAATGTCAGATAAAGTGAACATTTCATTTGATGCTTCTAAGCCGAGGTGGGGTTGTACTTGGAGTAAAAACGTAACTCCCAAATATGGGGGGCCCTTACCTGAGAGAGGGCTCTACCAATGTCAAGTCAAGAGTAGCCCCATAATTATGGAATTAAAATGCACTTGTGGGGCCTAGTGAAATGGAAGTATTTTAACATAATGTGTATATACAGATGAAAGCATGCTATGTAGTTGGAGTTGATTTTTACGAGGGAGGGAGTTCTTTCAGTAATCTTGTGAGTTTGTCAATATTATTCACTTGGAAATAGGGATGAGTCAGTTGATGCAGTAATCAGAGGCCCACTGCCTAGAAACTGTGTATGTTGTGTGGTGCCTTGTGTAGCAACATCATGTTGTCAATGTGCAGTCTGACATGAGGAATACTACGACTGGGGCCATGGTGCTGCAGAGCGTGCGGACGCGTCCGTACGCTGAGCAAACAGACTGCCTTATGGCTGTGTTCGCGTCCATGCGGTGGGAGGGGGCGTGTGTTGCGCAATAAATCAGTTCAAACTGATTTCTAGGCGCGACAGGCCGGTCACGTGAGCGGTTTGCCCAATGAGGGCGAACCAGCTCTGTGATGCCCCTAGGCACGTCCCCCATGGCCCGGCCCTCGACCATGGCCAGGGAAAGCACCCGCTTTCCAACAGCCTCCGCAAGCCTCGGCGCGGGCGAAGGCACCATGGTCCTTTTTTCATTTAATTCATGAATGGTATTAAATATTAACTTTTGAGGTTTGGGGCAGCACGTAAGACTCATGAGCCTAGAGTTATCAATCTCCAGTAAAACTGAGTTAATATCGCGCCCGGGGAAAAGAAGAAGACTGTGTCGTATTAGCGCAATTTTATGACGTATGCGTAAGGCATCAATATTGCGGTAATATTTTCTGGGGTGTGATATTTTAGCACTAATTGCGATGCAGTAATTAAGGGAATCGGTAAATACACATTATGGCTCCGCAATCGCATGGGGGAGGGTAATGTCATATTTCAACTATAGAGGTATGTGATATCAATTGTTATGCAAAAGTCAATAAGCGATACCGCACTCACCAATAGTAAAAGTTATCTTCGTTACTGGTGCTGGTCTGGAGAAAAATGCAGGGACCCTTTCCATGCATAGACGCTGCAGCTATTTCTCCCCGACAGACAGATTCTTAGGCCGTGCCTATAGTGCCGGCGACGGCGACACGGCGGGTGACGTCACCCGTCGCCACAAGTGAAAGTTATGTTTCGCCGGGCGGCGGGGTCGCGGGATTCCGGAAATTTGATTTGTTCAAGGGCCATCACGTGACGCGACAGCCCTTGAAAAATGAAATTTTGCCGGCTTCCAGTTTCCGCTCCGTCGCTTTGTCGCCATCGCGCGCACTATAAGCGCATGAGGCGGTGGCAATGTATTTTTTTTCGGGGCGACGTCGCCGGCACTATAAGCGCGGCCTTAGTCGGAATCAATTTAGGATTTCAGAATGGAAAACAAAAGAACAGATCCCGTGCTCCTACCAATTTGGGCTAAAATATACTAGTGACATGTTTACATCCAAATCTGTGTAACAAAGGAGTCGTTGAGTTGCATCTTTTGTTCAAAACATGATTCAAGCCTGTCAACGATTTCAGAATGTTATTATAGCAGACAGGGGGGGGATGGCACAACGTCTCGGGGGTAGATCCCTTCAACAGGTGAATATTGTGAGGTGTACATACAATCTTTTAAATAGTTTACACTTGTTAGTCCTATCCTTCCTTTTGTTGCCTTTTGTCGCTGCTTGTGATGTATATGTCCTAATTAGTATACATGTTTTTCAGGTCCTGACGTCTTTTGAAGGTGGTGTTCCAGTCATATTGAATCGTCTCTGCAAGAGTTTCGGTAAAGTTTGTAAATTCCGTGACTTTTAAAGTCTCAGTCATTTAAATACTATATTCATTAATATGTTTAGGAGATCTGGCCCCCTGTGTGAGTGGAGTTCAGATCATATTAGATTTTCACCTAAAGAGTTCTGGTAAAGTTTGTAGATGCCGCAATTTTTTAAGAGGTACAGGTTTCAAATATCCCATGGTGTTGCATATAAGATGCTTCGGGCATATAGCACAACTGTACAATGTGTATCTTTAAATTGAACTAATATTAATTATTACAACAACTCTATGGTAGAAATTACATTAACCCCTTTGATGCTTGCGGCTACCAAGGTATACCACAGGCATCAAAGTGGGTAATATTAAAATGAAACTCCTCTTCCTACCCCTTTGGCTACCCAATGGCTACCACAAAACTAAAATTAAAAACCCATAAAAAACAATCCAGGGTCTGATGGCCCAAACCCTCCTCCACCGCAAAAAAACATGAAATCAATCAAGGCCCAATGGCCTATTTATAATACAAGCCGATGTCCTATTTATAATACAGGCCCGATGGCCTATTCATAATACAAGCCGATGTCTTATTTATATTACAAGCCCGATGTCCTATTTGTAATACAGGCCTGATGGCCCATTTATAATACAAACCCGATGGCCTATGTATAATACAAGCCCGATGGCCTATTTATAATACAGGCCCGATGGCCTATTTATAATCTGTGTCCTGCGACAGGGGATCGTCTGCTTGACATTAAGCCCTGAATCCTTATTGATTAAAGAATCTTCATCTGTAAGTATTTCTTATTTTCTTAAAAGACATCTTCTTTTTTTTTCTGTATGTAGCCGAGTCCCCCGACCCTGCCTCCGGTGCGGGGGAGCTGTCAAGTAGTTGGCCAGAGCTCCGAGCGATCAGGAGTGTGGTGGCAGCCATTTTGGTAATCGTGCATGTTTCGAGGCGCGCATGCGTAGTGTGAGGAGTGTGGCGGCCATTTTAGGACGGCTCCGCAGATGCAGCCACGGGACTACAAGTTCCACAATCCCTAGAATGGGGGACTGCAGCACATGGGACTGTACCAGCCAATGGGATGCAAGCACTGTGAGGAACAGGATATCCTCCGTGCGCGGAAAGCCCGCGAGGCAGTCCGGACAGAGGAGGCAAAGAAGAAGGTAATGTCCAGGGAGCTGTGCTTCCTGGCCTAGGCTAGACCTTGCCCCTAGGCCCCAGTTAGGCCCTGAGCCATAGTAGAGGAGTGTTGTAGGGAAGGCCCCAGATATGGACTCTTCCCCTTATTGCTATTCCTGCACCGGTGACCGGATGGCAACGCGGTGCCCTGAGGGCTGGGACCAGGTCACAGGATTCAGAGACATTGTGCGAGACCCTCCGGCTAGAGCTCACACTGTGAGGAGGATCCGGACCCTTTAGGCGAGAGGGGATTTGTGTTGGAGGCCCTGCTACGTGGGACCCACTCCAACTCACTACGCCAAGCAGCACCTGGGTACTGGAGTACCCAGACAGGTACCCAACGTGCACCTACATCTACAGGGAGTAGCGCTACCTCACATTTGGGTGGAAATTGCTGGGTCAGGACACCAGGGGTATTGGTGTCACAGCACCCTCAGTACTTTGGGGGAACCACCATGTGTTGGGTCACTGGGTTTATACTGTGGGTACAGTTATTGTATGTTATCTGTGTTAGTATGTGTGTACAGTAAAGCTTAGTTATATACATTGTGTGGTGTATTGCTTATTACTGTATATCGGTTCCTGTGAGGGGTTATCCTGCCAACGCTGGGATCCTTCATAGGTGGAGGCGCTGCACTGCAAGGAGATAGAGCTCACCCCAGGCTCCCAGAGGCGGAGGCTTAAAGCTGCAGTTCAGTCAATATCCTGCATGTGTGTTTTTCTTAATAAATCAGTTCTGTAGTAAGAAAAAATACTTTTAGCATTTTCTGTTTTTAAAAAAACAACTTTGAAAGACCAATTTTCTTGTATTCTATTTTAACAACCATTTGCTAAGGCACTGCCCCTTCATGTCCTGGCACAAGCCCTGGCACACCCCTTTGTCAGCCCTGCCCTCCCTCTAGCACATGTCAGTGCAGGAGTGCTCATGAATATTCATGAGCTTCCACTGAGTGACAGAAGCAGAAGAAAAACAGATCCCTTCACTAATGATGTCACCAAATTTCGCCGATCAATACATGGAGAACGAATTGACCGGCAGCTATACAGTTCTTTAGGTAATTAGAGATTGCCCACATGAAACTATTAAAATAAAAAAATAAATAAAAAAAGACTGAACTGCAGCTTTAAGCCTCCTATGAACAAACAGGTACAGCAGCACACGTAGTTGCCTGCGTAGTTCGCTTAGGCATAGGGAAAGGGGGCTACATGTAATTTTCAGCCACCGGATGTGGCCCCTTGAAAGACTTCAAGTCTTCTGTGAGGGCACTGGCCTTTTATGGTGGATAGAGCCGTTGCAGAAGACATGTAATTGGGATACATGGTACATCAACCAGTCATATCCCTTGATGTATCATGTGATTCCCACCATTTATAATGACATGACAGATTTTGCCGAACAGGGGGCTATTGATAGTCACATTGGCAATCTAGGCTCTTATTGACAGGGCCCAGGTAGCCAGGTATTTTTTTTAAAATATTTGCTGATTTTTAGCTGTACAAAGTTGATGACTTGGACCACAAAAATACCACTTTTTTTGCCTATAATACCGCATTTTTGCCTTAGCAGAGTTTTAATGACTCCAAGCCATAGGGATAAATATCTGTGTACATGTTGGATTAGCCGCATCGAAGAAGAAAGTTGTGTTTATTTACTATATATTTATTTACTTCAGTGTTATTCACTGCTAAATTACTCTGGACTATTTTGTACAATATAATTCCTTGCATTACACCAACAGGAAAATCACAAGTAGCTGTTTCATAAGAGCTTTTAGTACATGATGTTCTTTTATTCAACCTTCCCACTTACATATATTGTGACCTATTTATCCGCTGGTAAGCATCTTCAAGAGTGGCAATGTTCACATAGATACAACAAAAAAGCTTATTTTTCATTTTCCTGGTAACTTTCATAATAAGTTGGGGGGGGGGGGGGAGAACAGGGGGGGGATTGCCACACTGTTTAGCTCCTATCATGCAGGAGCGTTCCTTGCAAGAAGTGAATTATTAATAATGACGGCATATGTTGTGGACCTTTCTGTGACTCATGCAGCAGTGAATCACTGTTGTCTTGATAAAGAACGATGTTCGCTTCTGACTTTGGTTTCTCCTTTACCCCTCCTACAGTAAACGAACAGCTCACATTTTCTGCCTCTTGACAGTACACAGATATGAGTCCATTGTTTTTAAATAATTTAGCTTTTTTCCTTTAAAATATCTGTTCTTTTGAAAAGAGGCAACATTTTTTCTTTTTATTCTGGTATCATAGCGACCTCTTTCCAATACTGAGAGTATGCTGCAGCACAGATTGATGACATACCTCCAGCCATCTAATGCTTTAACTATGCAGTGATTAGAAACACAATAATGGGGGTTACTCATTAACCTTTTGAGTGCTGGAGGGGCTCTTTAGGATGTAGGAACCACATCAAGGGGCCCCTGAAGTGCCAGACCCCATGATGAAGCAGCACCATAAGAGTTCTACTGACTTCAGTGGGATTTTCCATGCAATAGTACCTCAATTGGCACCATCACAGTTTAATGAATAATCCACCATGTTTTATTGGTACTTTACGCGGCTGTAGATTGTGGTTGCCGACTCGCTGTCATCCGAACCCCAATGACCACATGAATATCCAGACGTAACTCCTATCGCGAAGATTCCTTTACAGTGTTTACAGTGTTAAAGAATATTAGACTTTCTTGAAGTCTCTCCTCCCACCTGGCAGGTATGCCATGTTTTCTAAGGTCGCGCTTAAAGTGCTGACAACGGCGACCGATGACGTCGCCACCCGCGAAAGTTATAATTTAACTTTCAGCAACGTCGCTAGCGACAGGGTCATTGATTGGTTCAGAGACAGTCACATGTGGCGACAGTCTCTGAAAAACCAATTTACCAGGCTACCAAATTTTTGGCCGCTCCGTCGCGCTTACAATAAGCGCTCGCGACGGAGTAAATTGTTTTGTTTTCGAGCGACATCGCCGTTGCGGGCACTATAAGCGCAGCCTAAGGATGATGCAAAGCTTAGTATGGCCAGCCTTGTCTCATTTGATAACACATTTTTGTTCCTGTACTTGTGTTTTCTCTAATCCCCAATGTTTGTGTGTGTGTATAATAGATTACATGGTGAGGGCATTCACTTCTAGAGACATCTGCATAACAACGGGGTGCTCATGCCATCTGCAGGAATGGTTACAGATGTGTTGAAGTTAAAGAAGGGTAGGCACTCTTAGGAATAACAGTGAAATAATTGTATTGTCTGTTTCGGTCCCTATTGGGACATTTTTCACCATTATCACTGGGAGTGCCTAAACCACTTTAAATCTATCTATCTATCTATCTATCTATCTATCTATCTATAAAACTCAATATATGTTTTGTCTGTGGGTTTGTGCGCGCTCTCATTGGCTGTCAAGCTCTCCCATTGGCTGACTGCGGGGCGTGCCTTGGCTGTCATTGGCTCTCATTGCCTGAATACGGGGTGGGCCTTGGCTCTCATTGGCTCTCGCGGTCTCTGAGTTCAAGGCAAGGTGACGTTAGGCACGTTCGGAGCTGGGGGGGGGGCAACCAGAACCAGATGCCGCGTATTCCTCTCGCCCGCCTCCCCAGCGGGCAGCCGCCAACTAACAACCCGCCCGCACCACAGTAAGTCAGCTGCCGTCAACCAACCCACCGACCAACCCGCCCCCGCAGACAACAGCCACCGGCGCCCGCATCTGCACTCAGCCACCGCCGCCGACACACTCTCCCGCCCGCACCCCCCCGCACCCCCCTGAGCCGGCGGCAACAAAACCTCCACCCTGCACCCCCAGTGAGACAATGTCGATGAACAACCCTCCTGCCCGCACCCCCACTGAGCCGCCGCCCACCAACCCTCCTGCCCGCATCAACAGTGACCCGCACATCAACCCGCTGTGAAGGGGGACACACACGGAGTTCTTAACGGGGGGGGGGGGAATGGAGCTGTGATCAGTGGGGCACCACAGCTGTGAATGGGGGGGGGGACCGGAGCTGTGAAGGTGGGGGGGGGAAGGGAACGGAGCTGTGCAGGGGGGGGGGGAGCGGAGGTGTGAACGGGGGGGGGTGGAACCCAGGTGTGAATGGGGGTAAAACCCAGCTGTGAAGGGGGGGGATCGGAGATGTAAAAGGGGGGTCACCAGCTGTGAAGGGGGGGAACTGAGCTGTGCAGGAGGGAGGGCGGAGGTGTGAAGGGGGGGAACTCAGCTGTGAAGGGGGGGGGGACCGGAGCTGGGAAGGGAGGGGGGGCCGCATTCATGTGCAGGGGGGGAACGGAGTGCTGTGAATGGGGGAGAAAGAGAGGGGAAGGGGGAGTGAGAGAGAGAGTGGGGGAGCGGAGAGAGAGGGGGGAGCGGAGACAGAGGGGGAGCGAGAAAATTAAATCCAAGGCAATGCCGGGTATATCAGCTAGTAATAAATATATTAGCACACAGATGTAACCAACGTTATTGCAATGTTTGGGGTGCTGCAGTGGGACATGCATAACGCCAGTTTTGTGTGTGTGTGTGTGTGTGTGTGTGTGTGTGTGTGTGTGTGTGTGTGTGTGTGTGTGTGTGTGTGTGTGTGTGTGTGTGTGTGTGTGTGTGTGTGTGTGTGTGTATATATATATATATATATAAATATAATTTTTTTTTTTTTTTTTTTTTAAACATGGGGTCCGTGTATTTATCCTCGGAAGTTAAACAAAAGCTGTTGTTTAAACCTCAATCTGGTGATCATGTCAGGAGGTTGCCTCATGACCGATGGTCCCTGATCTGTGCCTAGACCCCTTACTATCGACTGCCACTAGAACCTGTTCGGGTTGGCTCAACTGGTATACCTCTAAGGGCTTCCCCAAGACCTACAGTGGGGAGAAAAAGTTTGTGAACCCAATGATAATTGCGGAAATTCCATAGTTTTTCATGATAACCTTCTTGAATGAAAAAACGTCTTTTCTTAAATATCCAATAGGGTTTATATTAACCAATTTGTGTCTTTTGATACAAAATTATGTATGTACAGTATTAAACAAATAATAAGTAATTAAGAGTCAGGGTTTGTGCAAAGGTAAGTGAACTCCTGGTTTTATCAGCTAAATTAGAAGGGATAATTAGAATCGGGTGTTTAAATAATTAGGTAGATCTTCAGGTGTGAGTTTGGGAGGCCCCACCCTATATAAAGATCAGAAACGTTGTGACTTTGCTCTTCACCATACAGGTATGTGGAAAATGTCATGCCACGATCAAAGGAAATCTCTGAGGACCTTAAAAAAGCAGCTATTGATATTCATCAGTCTGGAAAACCATTTTTAAAAGACCACAGTCACTCTACCTGGGAGTGGTCGTACTACCTAAATCTCTCCAAGAACAAACCGGCACATCATCCAGGAAGTCACAGTGAACCCCAAAGTATGCGTGACTCAACTATCAGAAAAAGACTGAACAATAATGGTGGTCATGGAAGGATAGCGAGGAGGAAACCACTGGTGTCTAAAAAGACCATTACTGCCCATCTGAAGTTCGCCAAAGAGCACATAGATGATCCAAAAGACTTCTGGAACCAAATACTACGTTGGAATAGAAGAACCTCATCTCAACCGTCAAGCATGGTGGTGGGAGTGTGATGGTTTGGGGTTGCTTAGCTGCCTCAGGACCTGTACAGCTTGAAATCATTGACACAACTATGAATTCTGCACTATATCAGAAGACAGAGAATGTCAGACCACCCGTCCGTGAGCTGAAGCGAAAGTGGGTCATGCAGCAAGACAATGATCCTAAAGATACAAGCAGATCTACTGTACAAAAGAATAGCTAGAGAAAAAAATAATGTGAGCTAAGCCGAAGAGGTCTGGCTCACAGACAGAAATCCCTATAGTGGTGCACAACAGCTACTGTTCACAAATATAAACCAAATACATTGAATGTCTACAAACTGTGGTGAATGATATAAACCTTCACTTTATTAATAATAATCAAATAAAATAGCACTTCACAACAGAAATAGTAAATGATTAAAAGTCAACCCACTAGAAGTCAGATAACCACATCAAGATATCACCATATAAAGTGTATATAGAGAGAGCTCTCTTAGCTAGTGCATCTGTTGGAATATGCACACGTATATCAGAGTTGTGTGTATATATACACTAGTATATGGTCATTGAGGTACAGTGACCACAAAAATATATATATAGTGGATTGCCTGTGGTGATTTATATGTGGAGTGAATCTAATAGGGCTCACCCTGGTTAAACTTTAGTATTCAGATATAAACTGGTGTAATCCATGCTGGTCTGGTATAAAGTGCAAAACTGTGCTCCGTGTGGAAACTAGTCTCAATCTTTACTATCACAAGGATTCTAAGATCAAACTCTTGTGCATATTTTATGGTAGACTGATTCAAGTATTGCAGCTTTGTCTCCTTGATAAATTGTTTGGGGCACATAATATGTTCTCCGAGAGAAGAGTTGTGTATGTGAGAAGCCGAAATTATGATCAAGGATGTATACCTAAAAGTTTAATGTCGGATAGACGCTATGCGTCCAACAGCAATTAAGTAAACACTACTTTACATCTTGGTTGTGCAGCTTGTGTTTTGGCCATAAGGGGTTCATGTTAAAACACCACCCCTTATCTTTCAACCTTTGTAGTGCACTCCTATCTTATCCTCACTTTCGACACACTTCTCTATGATTGGAGTGAGCCAGGAGAAGCAAAGCCGTCAGGTAGAATTACTGATATGTGTATAAGTTTAATCAATGGTGTCCATCATTTTTAAATGCTATTATTCAATAGTAACTTGTTGATACACACAGAGGCCTCTGTTGAGAAAATACAGCATCTGTAGTATAGATGTCTATAGCCGTGTCTATTGATTTAGCAAAGCAGAATGCTTTATTGTATGTAATACTTGTGTGCATGGTACGCAGACCCATAGGTACAGGCAGTTAATCACTGCTGTATTTCACCCACGACCGTAAACAATATAGGTAATCAGCCATTTGGTCCATGTATTACTGCATTGTGTTAAATAGATCTCTAGTGACAGAGGTCCGTTGACCCCGCTATTAATGGTGGTAGCATACTTTAGACCCAGTAGCCTATTCATATAGAGTTATTTAGAGTTACTGATTTGACTCATGTGAGCCTGTCTGTAAAAAGACCAAGTGAGCAGGTAAAACTTCTTTAGGGTTGTGAATATTTTACTAGCACAAGTTAAGCCGGCTAACCAGACGTACGTTTCGTCGTATAAAGAGACGACTTCTTCTGGGGTGCAAAAGGATAGCCGCAGAAGAAGAAATTCTGCGTTTTAGAATGGCCTAGTCAAAGTGCGGACCTAAATCCCTTTGAAATATTGTGGCAGGACTTGAAGCGAGCTGTCCATGCAAGGAAGCCCTCAAATGGCACTGAGTTGAAGCAGTTCTGTAAGGAGGAATGGGCCAGAATTCCTCAAAACTGATGTGAGAGACTGACCGTCAGTTACAAGAAATACTTAGTTAAAGTAATTGCAGCTCAAGGTACTGCGTTTAAAGGTTAACATACTTTTTCACACATGCATATTGAATGTTGAATCATTTATGGATTAATAAATGTTGAAAAAGTTACATGTTTTTGTGTCATCAGGTTATCTGTATCTATTATTAAGATTTAAATTAAGATCTAATAACATTTTAAGGTTTGAAATATGTGAAAATCCTAAGGGGTTCACAAACTTTTTCTCACCACTGTTGGTCACAACTAGCCGGACACCAGGAGCGAATAAACTTTTGGATTTATTACGTGTAGGGTACAGCAGCACAGTTATCTATCACTCCCAGGATAGATACATATAAGGGAGGCAAATATTCACAAACAGGTCTAATCACTGTTTGCCAGGATGCAGCCGAGGGTAAGCTGCCGTGGTCTCTTTTAGTCCGTGTGATGACCCAAGTTGAGCCGAATTGAAGTCTAGAACATAACAGTCCTCCAGGGAAAAGAAAACAAAAAGTTGCTCGTAGCCCCTTGGCTACCTAGCCCTGCGTGGTTGGTAGCCTCCTGGCTATTTCGCTTTTGTGGTGGGACTGCAACCTGCCAAAGCTGGATGCCCTAGTGAAGAAACTCCCGCCCAAGGAAGTGGCTAGTTGCCTCCTGGCTACGTAGCCCTGTATTGTGGGGACCGCCACCCATCAACGTTTGATGCTCCAAACGTACCTCTGGATGCCACCAAAGCTTTTCTCTCTTGGCAGCTGTCCTCCCCAAGGGGTTGCTGATATCATGTAGCCACAGTGGCATCGTCACCGAGACTTACCCATACGTTCCAAAATTTACTCTGCTTCAGACTATGCTGCACCCAAATCTGACATCTTCCAGAGAACAAAGATCCTCCCTGAGAGCTCTCCTAGCCCTCGGTACTCTGCACAGGCTCACGACTACGCTGGTCGCATCAGACCCCTGCATCAGGTCTCTTCAGGATCCTCAGCTGCAAACTCTCTGGAACTCTGGATCGGGTAGGCAGGTATAGCTTTCCGGTCCCATTCAAATCATAGAGGAAGGCAATATTAACCAGGGACATCCCTGGTTAAGACTGCCACGGTCCACCAATTAGGAACAAGGTGCGTGGCTGGAATGGGCCAATCGGAAGAGGGGACGTAGCTACATAAAAAAAAAGTCATGGGTAAGTGTAAGGAAGAAGCGGAAGATTCAAACCTGGCCAATCCGAGGAGGGCCTATGAAGTCCCTTTTCCACTGCATTCAACTTGTTCAGGGCTCCAGGCACCCTGCTTAGATTGGCGCCATGCTGTCGGAGTAGGACAAAGCTCTGGTTTGAGTCTCTTGGGGATCCCAGCAGGTGAAAGACCTCTCCCAAATACACACAATACACGTTGCTGACACACTGATATATGCTCATACAATGGGCTCCTTCCCTAACACAATGGGCCCCTCCCTGATACAGCCCCAGTGATTGTAGCTCTTTTGCAAGCAAGTGCAGATTGAACCCCTGTTCGTCCATAACCACCTGAACCGAGTAGTATCACTGCTTTTACATAAAAATACATAGGCAAATGTACTTCCCCGTCTATTATATATATATATATATATATATATATATATATATATATATTCCAGACTCTCCCTGTGCCCCTAATAACTAAGGATTTTATTAAGCTCCAAAGTAATATGACAAACTTTATTTGGTCAGGAAAAAGGCAGAGAGTAAACAAGCTGACCATGACACTTTCGACGGCAAAGGGGGGATTAGCCCAACCATGTCTGTTCTCCTATTACAAACCAGCCACCTGGTTAATAGGCATGCGGAAAGGTCCCTTAGAAGATGTGTGCAGCTTGAATCTGATTTATGGAGTCCTGTAAATACCCAATTCATATTATGGTTACCATCATCTAAGAGGAAGGAGATGTTGGAGATACAGCTAAACCCCGTTATAACGCGGGTCTCGGGGTCCACCCCGAGACCACGCGTTACTAACTGGGTCGCGGAAAAAAAAATGGCCGCCGCTTTAATGCAGATTCATCCCGCGGGACAGGAGATGGGAGCGGGCATGTCCCTCCGCTCCCCGCTTCCCCCTGTCACCGCGGGACAGCCCGCGGGGCAGGAGATGGGAGCCGGGATGTCCCTCCGGTCCCCGCTTCCCCCTATCACCGCGTGACAGGCCGCGGGGCAGGAGATGGGAGCGGGCATGTCCCTCCGCTCCCCGCTTCCCCCTGTCACCGCAGGACAGCCCGCGGGGAAGGAGATGGGAGCGGGGATGTCCCTCCGGTCCCCGCTTACCTCTGATCCCTCCACGTGCCCGGTGCTCCCGCTGCCTGCATGGAGGTGGTAGCGGGGGGTTTCTTCTCCCCACCGCTGTCCCTGGCGCTCCCGCTGCCTGCGCGGGAGGAGGGGGGGGGAGCGGGTGGTGGTGCTGGTCGCGGCCTTTCCTCTGCTCCGACCCCACCCCCCGTCTGTGTAGAGTGAGAGAGTGTGTGTGTGTATGTATATATGGGAGAGAAAGTGTGTGTATGTGGGTGTGAGTGTGTGTAAGTGTCTGTGAGTGTGTGTAAGTGTCTGAGTGTGTGTGTAAGTGTGTGTAAGTGTGTGTAAGTGTCTGTGAGTGTGTGTGAGTGTGTGTGAGTTTCTGTGAGTGTGTGTAAGTGTGTGCAGTGTGTGTGCAGTGTGTGCAGTGTGAGCAATGAGCAGTGTGTGTGCAGTGTGCAGTGTGTGTGCAGTGTGTCAGTGTGTGCAGTGTGAGCAATGAGGAGTGTGTGTGCAGTGTACAGTGTGCGTGCAGTCTGTGAGTGTGTGTAAGTGTGTGTGAGTGTCTGTGAGTGTGTGTAAGTGTGTGCAGTGTGCAGTGTGTGTGCAGTGTGTCAGTGTGTGCCGTGTGAGCAATGAGCAGTGTGTGTGCAGTGTGTCAGTGTGTGCAGTGTGTCAGTGTGTGCAGTGTGTGTGCAGTGTGTCAGTGTGTGCCGTGTGAGCAATGAGCAGTGTGTGTGCAGTGTGTGTGCAGTGTGTGCAGTGTGAGCAATGAGCAGTGTGTGTGCAGTGTGTGTGCAGTGTGGCAGTGTGAGCAATGAGCAGTGTGTGTGCAGTGAGTGTGTGCAGTGTGAGCAATGAGCAGTGTGTGTGCAGTGTGTGCAGTGTGAGCAATGTGCAGTGTGTGTGCAGTGTGTCAGTGTGTGCAGTGTGAGCAATGAGCAGTGTGTGTGCAGTGTGCAGTGTGTGTGCAGTGTGTCAGTGTGTGCAGTGTGAGCAATGAGCAGTGTGTGTGCAGTGTGCAGTGTGTGTGCAGTGTGTGTGCAGTGTGGCAGTGTGAGCAATGAGCAGTGTGTGTGCAGTGAGTGTGTGCAGTGTGAGCAATGAGCAGTGTGTGTGCAGTGTGTGCAGTGTGAGCAATGTGCAGTGTGTGTGCAGTGTGTGTGCAGTGTGTCAGTGTGTGCAGTGTGAGCAATGAGCAGTGTGTGTGCAGTGTGCAGTGTGTGCAGTGTGTGTGCAGTGTGTCAGTGTGTGCAGTGTGAGCAATGAGCAGTGTGTGTGCAGTGTGCAGTGTGTGTGCAGTGTGTGTGCAGTGTGTCAGTGTGTGCAGTGTGAGCAATGAGCAGTGTGTGTGCAGTGTGCAGTGTGTGTGCAGTGTGTCAGTGTGTGCAGTGTGGCAGTGTGAGCAATGAGCAGTGTGTGTGCAGTGAGTGTGTGCAGTGTGTGCAGTGCAAAAAAAAAAAAAAATTTTTTTAAAAATTAAAAAAATATATATATTTTTTTTTTTAAAACGGGAGCCACGGGAAAACCGCGTTATAACCGAATCGCGGTATAACGAGGCGCGTTATAACGGGGTTTAGCTGTACTTCCCACTATAACACATGTTTTGGGTTGCTGGAGGTCTTATGCTACCAGGAAGGGCCTCACAGACTCTAATTTCCCAATGACATCCCTCTACGACAACCTTGATTTTGCCCCAGGTTTATCGAAAATCGATTTCCAGCATTGGCAGGTTCGCCTAGGGTGCTGAACACCCTTGCACTGGACCTTCCCAGAATCCTATTGTGTTTAATAACTTTATAAACTGTTGTGTGCATGGTCTGTCTTATAGAAATGTGTAAATAAAAAATTAAACATACAGTATTCTCAGTGGCAGACATACTAATATCATAGATGGTACCCTTATGCCCCTGTACCTTTATAACTACACATAAATACACTTGTCAAACGCATTGTTACTAAAGATTCCTACAAGCATTAAACTGATTCTGCAGGTGCCATCACAACCTGCGATAAACTTGGAAAAAATACTTCATGCTCCCTGCAAAAAAAAAAAAAAAAAAGGATGTTTTTGTAGTATTTAATAACCGGCACCACAAATCGATTCATGTCACTGATGTGTTGTATGTTTAAGAAACATCAAGAAAAAAAAGGGGGGGGGGAGGGGTGTGACGGGAGCTTTGTGACAGGCTATAATAATAGCTTGCAGTTTGGCTGTGACATCTCTAATACAGAGTGCTTTTCCTGGTAATGTACAGGTTAATAAAAGCTTCAGTCAGACAGAACTTTGCAGCTAATATTGACAGATTTACTATAAATCATTCTTCCTGTTATTAAACAGGTTATTAAGAATTTATAT
Organism: Ascaphus truei; assembly: GCF_040206685.1. Lineage (NCBI taxonomy): Eukaryota > Metazoa > Chordata > Amphibia > Anura > Ascaphidae > Ascaphus > Ascaphus truei. The sequence goes on from NC_134485.1 coordinate 371,789,724, forward strand.
TAGCGTTAGGGACCCCTGATATGTGGTCTGCCTTGGCGTTGGCTCAGGGGCTTACAACAATTTTGGCCAAAAATGTCAAACTAAAAGACCATTTACTTATTAGATATTTATCCATATATATTTAGGCACTGTACCGTGTATGAGTCTCACTAGATGTGCTAAAAACTGAGCTTTGTCTGTGTTTTATGTTATGTCTCTGGTTTTAATGCATATTGCCATGCTCAGTAGCACTCCTCTGACACTCATATGCTTATATATATGTTGTGGGTATTTTTTGGGGGTTTAATAGGAGCTTGTTAGGTGTCCAGTATGTTTTAGGCTATAATAATACACCAAATAACTGGGTTGAACTGAACGAGGCTTAGATATAATAAAGTATATTTGTTCCTTAAATAGGTGAACACAGCAATATAGTACAGTAACAGGCAAGAAGTAACACTTACTTGGGGATGGGGAATGAGAAGTATCAAGTAGCAATTCTCCAGCAATCAGGTAACAATCATGATGGTATCAGAAGACAATGGATATAGGGTTGACCACAGTTTATATAGCTTTGTAACCCTATTCCTACCATTGAGTACAGGCTATTGGACAGCAATTATCTGTAGCCAATCTTTAACGTGGGAACACATTTTAATCCATGCCCCCCAGTTAGTTTGCTCATGCGCACTAGGACCCTGAGGGTCTCATTTCTGTAGCCCCACATTTACATCAGGGACGCCAGCCAGTCTAGCAAAAGGGATATCTGGCAGGATGCCCCTTGTTCACAGGTGTAAAGCATGACACTCACAGATCACTCTAGTTTGAGGCGTCTCTGCCTTCAGGAAAACAGTGAAGGTGGCAAAATCCTTTGAACAGCACTTAAGTCCTAGACATTGGGTTGCCCCTCTAACCATATGCTTCCCGTTGTGCAAAGGAATTTCCTCTGGTTTTTATGCCTGCCTTGGGATACAGTATTAAAGGTAAAATACAAACACATTAAAATATCCGGTTCCGTTAGGTCCAGCGGGTCCAAACTACCCAGATCTCAATGCCGGAACTGGGACACCATATGGTCCAAGTTTCAGCCCCTTACAACCTTCGGAACCGGAGATACACAAATACAACTTAAACCGTTTCCTATTTTAATACAAAAATCTCCGCTGTAAATGAAATCACGTTTTTTCACTAAATCCCCATTGAAAACAACGGGCTCCGCCGCCATAGACTTTCAATGGCAAACCGCCGCCGTTTGCGGCTATGGGAATCCGCCTCCATAGACTTTCAACGGGGCATCGCCGCCGTTGATGCCTATGGGGTTTCTCCGCCATAGCCGGTCAATGGAAATTGGCTGCCATTGGAGTCTATGGGAAAATTCCCAAACCTTCAAGGGGGTCCATACTCCGTCGGGTTGGTCCGAGAGGGTCAAGGATGGTTCTGCAGCCATGCCGGAACAGTGCCTACAGGTACCCCAAACCCTGGCCCTCGGGACCCTCCGGAACCGGAGATATGGATTCATGATTTGTAGCTTTTCTGACTTAGTCATTTTCTTGAGCTGCTTCTGCCGCCGCCATTGGAACCTATGGCGCGACCCGCTCTCTGCAGCTCGACCCGTTCCGGGGGTCCTGGATTCGGGGACCCGGTGGTGGTCGAGTGGGGGGAGGTCTAGGAACTAGGGGCAAAAAGAATTTTATTTCTGGGTGCCCTGAAACCGAAGATTCCCACGCCACTTGACGTTGAACTTGACTAATCAGTGATCAAAGCTCTTTTTCAGACAAAGTATCCGCTTTGCGGTTTTGCGGTTTGGACGGCAGCCAACTCGTTCCTGGAAAGCGCCGTCGAGGAATCTCCATTGAAGTCAATGAGCCCATTGACTTACAATGGGAAACCGCCGCTCCTCCTCTCGGACGCCACCTGCTGGTCTTCGAGGGAAACAGGTCCAAAACAGGTAGATCCGCCATTGAAATGCATGGAGCTCTAATGGCGGCCTATGGGACTCTGCAAAATGGTGCCTGAAAAGGCGAGAAAAATTACACAAAGGGCTATAATCACTAAAGAACTATTAACCCTTGCCCTCCCGGATGGATCCCAGTGTGTGTGATGCAGACACTGATATAACAATAAAACATGGGAACAGGGGAATATACATTTTCATGATATAACAAGGGGTAAACCACATTCCTGGACTGCAGCCCAGTTAACACCTTGTCTCCCTGGTGAGGTCAGGGGATGGCCAAATGGGGTGCAACCCCTTCAATACCAGGCCACCCCCTTTCTCCCTCTACAAGGGGGGTTACAATCTTTATCTGATCTCTATTGTAAAAACACTGTTTGAGCGGCTTCTTCCCCAGGCGGAGTGCCCTTTCTTATCTGTCGCCTTTCTTCCCTTTGGGACATAATTACTTTGGCATTATTAACCAGGCAGCGAAGAGGACAGGGCAGTTGTAGATTTTGAAGGTAGGGAATGATATGAGATAACGTAGATAATTATATGATATGTTAAAGGCGCAATATGAATGCTACAATTCTTTATTTCTCAGCTCTCAGCCTAATTAAGTGGCAAGAATTGTACTACTCACCCATTATTCTCCGCACATTCATTAGGTCTATCATTTAATCAGAAATCATATCACAACTGGATACCTCCGATAACGTGAACCCACAGCCGGGATCTGAGATGATTTGTGAATTAATGATAAATCAAACGGGTCGAAGAAGCATAACTCTGTTTTTCCCTCAATGTATGTACGTTTGAACATGTTTGTTTAACATAGTATTAGTAATGAATTGTCATTTAGCCGGCCTCTGGCAGATTATACAGAGTGGTAAGCTAAAGGGCAGGAGAAGTTCAATAACTAGCTGCCACAAAGAGTTATTATCTAATGTGGCAACAATATATTCAGCGATTTACCCAAACCATACAGAGCTTGGTACAAAGGAGTGTGTTCACTAAAGTGCAGGAACCCTTGTTGCTCATTGTTGCTCATTGTTGCGCAACAACAGCTATCACACTTTAGTGAATATACCGCTCAGTCTCATTGGGGGTTATACATTAAAGCGCAATGGTGTCGATCAGGGCACTATCCAATGGAATCCTGCATTTAAGTCAGTGGGAGTTTCAGTACAATTGTGCACTGATTGGCACTTTAATAAATAACCTGGGTGTTTATGCCTAATTCTTCTCCTCGACATGTGTTACACATTGATACAGACAGGTAATCTCTCACGGATTTATTTTGGTAGTCTCGCTGATTTTGGAGTCAGTCTTGCTGATTACTAGCCTCAGTGCTCTTAATAGAGTTTACTGATAAAAATCTACAATTCTCTATTACAATACCATCTTTTGGCCCAAATCCCTCTTATCTCACCAATTTCACTCCTTAAGGTTTACTCTTTTACAATCTTAAAAATAAAAACCAACAAGAAAACCTTCAGGGAATTGTTTTTTTTTTTTTTTATGCCTTAGCATGTTGCCGATATCGGGTATATGTTTTGGGTACGATAAAAATGGCTGTCATTTTCGTTTATAGAAAATGTTTTTTTGTCTTGATGAATGCCTTCATATTATATGGATTTAAAACAGAAAGAAGTAATGCATATTATATTGAACTCCAGTGTTTTGCAGCGCTCAGCAACCCTTGGCTGCAAAGTAGGACCAACCCTGCCTTGCACAGTGCATCACGCATCATCTATTATTCTCGGTCTATAAATGACGCCTATCTGATGCACAATAATATGAAATACAATTCCGTTTTGGGAATACGAATGGCTCTCTTCATATGTGCATTATTCTGTTTTCTTCAGAATAATGCAAAAGCAGATCAATTTAATGACAACTACTGGCTCTTTTTAGGGATACATTTATTATTTAGTAGCTGAAACAGTAAATTGAATGCAGTGAGACTGAGTAACAGGGAATGTGTGATTAACATATGCTAAAATCGCTAACACTTGCTTGTCATTTGTAATTTAGTGTGTAATTGTTGAAGAAGCAAAGAGGAAAAATATCAGTATTCTAGTTGCTTAAGAAGTGTGTGCACAGGGTAATGTTTCAGAGCTTCTTTTATCTGGAATCATTATTTTACATCTTTAAAGCCCCAGTCACACTTGATAATAATACGTATATGTGGCAGCTGCAATAACATTAAACACCCCCCCACCCCCACCCCCTCCTTGACGGCTTGTTCTGGCATTTTTTTCACCTTCTCTGAATCTGGAATTAGAACCGATTCAAGGCGAATCAAGGCCAGAGGTGGCACCCATTTTTATTTGTTTTTGCTGTCTACTCGCTGCTTTATTAATGAGCCACTTGGATAGGCACTTCCAATTACCTACTACTTGAAATTACCAAGATCGCAGAGAATTGAAGCAAATTATAAAGCCATTTTTAAAAATAAAAATCACATTTTAGGCAGATCTACAAGGAATGTGTCCAAACCAAACACAGCTACTGGATGGTTTTTAATTTGTGCTCAGTATGAAACAAGTAACAACTTTCTTTTTCCTTCATTTTTTTTTTGACTGGTTGTATTTTTAAGTAATGTATTTAAATGGATGTAACATTTGTTTATACGTTCACATCACTGCACGTGAAATTTGACAGGTATGTCTTCTATCCGCTTAGATCTTACAATATATCAATGTCTGTGGTGCATGTGGTTGACACTGGAATTGAGCCATAGATTTTTGTATAATTGTACAACTTCAAAACACGTTGGGTTGTGTTTACTAAGCAGTGCTGCATGGCATCTCATAGGTTAGCACCACTAAGTAAATAAAGCCCTTTACCTGTATGTGTAGTAGTTATTTCTCTAGCCATGTGACTAGCCTGGCTTATTCATAATGATTGAGCCAGCTGTGCGGAAGCAGTGCTACCCTGAAAACCTGACCTGTTGCTGACCCTTGAGGACTGGAGTTGGCCACCCCTGCTGTAGGTGAAGGCTCAGACACAGGACACCAGGTAAACTTACTTAGGCTGCTCTTTAATGGGCAGAACTGGATCAAATAGCATGCATGTCCTTTCCCTGTCCCTAATTGTCACTAGAGATGGAGAGGACAAGGAGGAGCCTGGAACCCAAGCCAAGGGTCTGCTGACTGCTCATCCTTCTTGAGGTGAAACCTCTCCTGGTTTTTTTAGACTGGAATATTCTAGCTACGGCTACTTACATAGGAAATTTATCAATACTCTAATGGTTGCTACAGAATGTGACGTACAGGGAGTGAACCTTTGGGATGCCACAAGTGCTACTCCATAAGACACCTTCCAGTACGGCTTAGTAAATATGGCTTGATCCACTTCAATCTAAATTCCGCTCTAATCACTGCACAGAGGTAACTCTAACAAAATCCCTTTCAAGGTAAAAAATAGCATGGGCAATTTTCCTTACTAATATTAATCGACCCCTCTGTTGCCTTTGATGCTGTGGACCACCCTCTCCTACTTTATGCTCTATTATATTGGCCTTTGTGGCATTGTCCTCTTTCTATCTGACCGCTCCTTCAGTGTTTCCTTTGCTGGCACCTCCTCTTCTCCACGTCAAGTTAATGTTTGTGTTCCCCAGGCTTTGTTATAAGACCTCTTCTATTTTCTCTTAACACCGAATATAGTCATTTGGCTTTCAGTACCACCGCTCTGCTGATCATACCTAAATCTTTCTGTTTTCTTTTTAACTCTCTCCCTCTCTACAGATTTGTGTTACTAATTGTGTTTCTGCTCTTTTCTCCTGGATGTCCCACTGCTACATCAAACTCCATATGTCCAAAGCAGAACGAATCATTTTCCCTCCCTCTAATTCTAACCCAAGCCCAACTTCTTATTGACAGTGCATACTGTAACTCCTCAATCCTTCCGAATATACCACAATACAAATGTCTGGGTGTAATGCTTGAATGCTCCCTCTTTTTTTTCCCTTTTTTTCTTTTTATACCACACTGTGCAAATCCCTACACTGGCTACCTTATACCCAGTAGAATCAAATTCAAGGTTCTGGTCCTCATCTACAAAGCTCTCCATGACACATTTCCTCTCTACATTTCCAATCTAATACCCAATACTCTTGCACATGCAGTCTCCTGCCGCCTGCATGACTTCTCCAGTGCTGCTTCCCAACTTTGGAACTCCTTACCACACACCACCACGCTCTCCTCCACTTTTCAAACTTTCAAAAGTTCCTTCAAAATTCACCTTATTAAAGAGGTCTGCCCAGTACCGTCCTGACAAGCTTATGGCTAATACCATGCCTTATATCCATTATAGCCCATTTATGTGAGTGGGCTGGAAGGTCTCTTCCTGCATTAACATTGTTTTATGTAGTAGCACTTCTTAATAGTAGCACTTCTTAATATATAATCTCTTTGTTTTTAAACAGATAAATGGCACTGATTCTTTTTCATTCATAATCCCAATGACCATTTGGAAGCTTAGTGGCTGAGGGCACGCCAGACCTTTCAGTATGGGTACAGCAACTGAGGAACTTGTCTCAATGGAGGAGGACTCCTCTTTGAACCCCCTGTGCTTTGAGTGTGGTCAGCAGCATTGGACAAGAGAAAACCACCTGTACAATTACCAGAATGAAGTGGACGATGACCTGGTTTGCCACATTTGCCTTCAACCATTGCTGCAGCCACTGGATACCCCATGCGGCCACACGTTCTGCTACAAGTGCCTGAGGAACTTCTTACAGGAGAAAGACTTCTGCCCATTGGACAGAAAGCGCCTTCACTTTAAACTGTGCAAGAAATCGAGCATTCTTGTGCACAAGCTGCTGGACAAGCTTGTGGTATCATGTCCCTTCTCCTCCTCTTGCAAGGAAGTCATGCAGCGTTGTGATGTGGAAGCTCATCTTAAAAACAGGTAAGATGATGATAATTTGTCTTTACCTTTTGCAAATAGGATATGCACCAATTTTACTGGTCCCCGAACACAGGAAAATAAAGTGTCTCAGCCAAGATTGCACAGAAGTGCTGGGTTTTTAGCCACATTCTCCTATTTCAAAGGTTCAGCCATTAATTTGTCTAGGAAACTATAATCAGGGCCCCCACACCCCCACCTGTCTCTCCCTTTCTCCTACATCCCCACCTCTCCCTCTCTCTCGCAATACACATAATAACATTTCTTCCTCCCGCAATACACACTAAGCCCTCTTCCCCCAATACACATAATAACCTCCTCCCTCCCAATGCACATAATAACCCCCTCCCTCCTCCAATACACATAACCCCCTCCCCAATACACATAATAACCCCCTCCCCAATACACATAACCCCCTCTCCCTCCCTGTAAGAGGACATGTGCAGAGGTATGCAATGGAGACTGTTTTAAAGTGCAATTAAATACGGCTTTTATTGCGCCTGTTTCTTTAACACAAGAAAACATCCAAACGTATGCAAATAAGGGGTCAAACAAAGCTTCTGTTCCACTTGTGAGTATTTCTATTTAAACCTATGCAGTCCACAACTCCCTTTAGATTAGCATGTCTCCCAGCCCCAAACATATATCTTGATATGTGCAGATATACAAAAAGTCTTAGAAAGGAAAGTCTTATCTGTCTCTTGTAGGGGAAGGCTTCTTTGTTCTCCAGGTTTAGAAGTACTTTCCCCTGTGTCTTGCTGGCCGCGTGCAGTCTCTTCTGGCAGGCTCAAGACGTCTGTCTCCTTGTTCAGCTCACAGGTGTGCTAAGGAGTCTCACTTCCTATCTCAGAGGCAGGCTTTTTCTAACACCTCTAATCAGCCAGGTGCTGGTCAATTAACCAGCACACTGCTGGATTACAGGCAAGTTTTCTGAACAGGGTAAGTCCCCTGTTACATACCTCCCCTGTTTGTGGGAAGCTCGGGCTTGCCACGGCCAAAGCCCATCCTTCCACTCTCATTCGAGATATCTCTGTGACTTGAATGAGAGTGGATGGAGGAGAACCCTCAGTCCTGCTGGGATTGGAGCCCTTCCTCCAGTTTAGTTGTGTCTCCTCCAGAAGGTGCTTGAGATCAGCAGTCCTCAGTCGCTCAAGGAGAACTTTTCCCAAGACAGTCTTTCTACTGACCACGTGGTCCTGAGCTTTCCCCTGTGTCGGGCACGCCTCTTTTTGTAGGCAGACTGTATGGCGACAGTCGCAGAGCGCCTATGCAAATCGCTCTCTCTCGCCATCCTTCCCATGTGCTCCACTTTAGCACCAAATGTCCATTTCCTGGTATCACAAGAGCGCCCAAGAACAGCCACTTGAGCCCTCAGTTCTTGAAGCTGTCTTCCTGCACTTTTCCCATTCAATGTAGTCGCCAGTTCAGCTTCTTTGGGATTGAGTTGCGATTCCAGCTCCATTTCCAGAGAATGTCCTATCTTTTCAGCTTCCTCAGCTAAGGATTCTTCTGGCTTTGATTCTGCACTCCTACCTCTGTTTGTTGCCTGTTGGGCGGTTGCCGGTTTGGCTAGTGCTTTCTTAGGTGGCTCAAACTTCGTAATCTCGTTTTGAAGGTGAGTGATGTCCCCAGCTCTCACTGTACCCTTGTCCTCACAGGCCTTAGTTACTGTGGGATACCGATGCTTGGACAGAGCCAATACCTTTTCCCGTATTGGAGGCATCTGTAAGTTACTGGGCTGCAGAGTCTCACTCTGTTTCTTGAGTGTTTCCTGCCATTCTCCTTTCAGGGTCTTTATTTCTTCCATGTGCTTTCTCTGAGCTTGCTTCCACCTATCATTCTTTATTTTGTGGAGCACTGTGAACTTCTTTGCTTGGGCCGCCGGTACTTGTCTCAGTTTCTGGACCTTTTTGCGCTCCCTCTTGTACCGAGTCACCTGGCCTCTAAGCTTAGCCTCTAGCGATGCTTTGGTGATGGTCAGAGTAGCCTTCAGTTTATCTTGCTGCTTTGCAAGGACGCACTGGGTAATCAGATGTTCCTGCAGCACTTGTATTTCCTTAGCAGTCTGCAGATTTTCTTCCTGCAGAGTTCGCTGCTTCTCCTCGACATTCTGGAGGTGTGTACGCAGACCTTGCAGTTGGTTCTGCAGTCGGTGCTCTGCTTCAAAATTTTCATCTTCCAACCGTTTCTTTATTTTTTCAAGCTCGTGCAGCTTTTCATTCTTTCCATTGACGTGGTTTGTCAACTCCGAATTTTTTTTAATCTTAAATTTTCTCCTTTTTCTGTCTCTGTACTATTCAGGGCCTCCTTGCAGTCCACCTTCCATTTTTGCACATCTGCTTGGAGGCGGGCTGTCTCCTGGCGTGAGACTTCCATCTCCAGGTTTAGGTTCTGAAGCTCCTTCTGAGAGACTTTGAGGTCTAAGTTAAGATGGAGGATAGTTTTCTTTGAAATGTCCAGCTCCTCAGTGAGACTGTGAAGTTCCTTTCTGGAGACTTCCAGTTCTGTGCGGCAGCTGTTGCTCTCATGATGTGAGGCATCCAGTGCTCTGCGGAGTGTATGAACCTCCTTCTGAGATACGTCCACCTCTGTCCGGACACTGTTGACCTCCTCTTGTGAGGCATTCAGCTCTACGCGAAGAGTGTGAACCTCTTGCTGAAATACTGGCATCTCCTTCAGTGCCTCCTCATACTTCCGCTTCAGCTTAGTCATCATTTTATCAGATTGGCTCTGCTTTTCATTCATGGCGGTAATAGTAGCGTTTGCAGTATCTAGCTCAGTCTTGAGTTCGTCCAATTCTGTCCTGGCCAAGGAGTACATCGTGAGCACATCTTTCTGTAGCTTCACGTTATTTTTCAGTAGCTCTGCGTAATCATCTTTCTTCAGTTTCAATTGTTCCCGGAGCAGATCACAGTCACGCCTGGCAACCTTCAGGACATCCCCAGGGCTGGTCAAAGGATCGTCACTCACCGGTTCCGGCTCCACTTCCCTGGGATGGTTGGTTGAGGGTTTCTCACTATTAGCACCGTACAGACACTTCTTTGGGGTACACGACTTCTGCCTTGGGCCCTCTGGATATTCGGTCACCCGCGGGACGATTTCTCAATTTTCTCTAGGCTGCAGGGCATTTCGGACCCCCTTTTCCTCCGCAAGATCTGCAGATGTGTCTGTTCCTTCCACGGTAAGTGAAGAACCGCTTTTCTGGGGTCTCCATCTTCATTTGAAATTTTAGCAGCGTCACTGGATCCACCCTGCTTTTATTGCATTTGTAATAGCTGACGGAAATATTCGGTGATCCGCTGCTCCCGCTCTTTCTCCTGCCAATCATATTCGTCATCATAGGGAGCGGTCTTTTCGGTTCGTACCGAGTTCAGGCACCCCCACCATTCTTGGGGTGTTTTGTGGGTGTGACTCGGTTTGGGTTCCACATAAGAGATGTCTTCCTCCTCATCGGACTGGAAGGGCCACTCTTCCGTGGGGTAGGGTTCATTACAGGAACGCTGCATCTTGTCCTCCATTTTGGGGCTATCAGGTGTATTTTTCTTCCTGACCTCAGGAGGCGCTATTGCAGCTGTTGCCACTGTATTTGCTAGAACCCCAAATGGTTGTAGTCCTACAGGTGGGCATATTTTGCTTGTAGAGGTCGTAGCTCTCACAGGCCTCTCTGTAGACTTTTTCTTCCCATGGGTAAGTTTTACAATATTAGCATTACTGTGCATGCATTCACTCTCATCGTCTGAATAAGGACTCAAGGGACACTGCTCCTTGTGGTAGGGTTCTTTACACCAGGAACAAATTTTCTTCCCTATTTTTGCAGAGTCTGTATTTGACTTCAGCTGGGTGGCCATTTTACATTCCCAGGGTTCTATTTCTTTAAATAGAATGCTTGCTAGCTGCCCATTTTCTGGCTTCAGCAAAGGCATTTGGTTTTCTGCTTGAGTTCAGTAATTTTCAGTCTCATCTTTGGGTATTATGGCATTCACTCTTCACACTTTGGGTGCCTGTTTTACTCCCAAGATACATAGATAGACTTTACTTGCAGAAAAAAAAATATATTCTTTGCAGTGGAATATTTCTTTCACTCCCGGCAGGGCGACTCAGCAATTGGCTTTGGGATACCTTTTACACAGTTCAGCAATTCCTTTTTCCCCGGTAGGGCAATTTTACCCTCAGCACTTGTTTGCTGAAAATTTCCCTGCTTCAGCACAGTCTTGCATCAATTTTCACACTTTTCTGCATATACTCCATTCACAGCTGGTAGTCCTATGCGGTGTGGCATCCTTTACTTGCAGAATCAGTACCGCTCGTGGGTCACTATCTGTATTCACTGCTTCAGCGAAACATTTGAAAACAACAAACGCCTATCCCTTTTTTTTTGTATCAATTTTTTTATTGGGTACACACAGTAAGTACAGTACACATATGGGTGTCATGATCCCATGACCATGAAGCTTTTGGCATACTGAAAGTGTCCGCATATCTTTTTCTTTTTTCTGGGTGAAGGGGAATAACTGGGGATGGATTGGAGGGGGGAAGAGGACATACAGGGGTTTAGTGGAGGGGAGCTGTAGGGAAGGGGGGGTTGTCTTCCAGCAGACTCGGGTTCATCTTCTTCCCTTCTTGGCTCCATGGAGGGGGGGAAATGGGGGGAGGGGGGGTGCTTTCCTATCTCCGCGACTCTTTTCGGTTGGGGTTATTTTGTCAGCCAGGGATCCCAGGTATTCAAAAATTGGGGTACTTTTTTTTGGATGAGGGCAGTTAATTTCTCCATCAACATTACTTCATTGATCCTTCTTATGACCGTAGCTCTAGATGGGGCTTTGATCTGCTTCCATGCGGCCGAAATGGCACATCTGGCTGCAGTCAAAATTGACGTTATTAGTTTAGACATTGGTGGGGGAAGATCTGAGATTGGTTTGTTCAGCACCAGGGTCAGTGGGTCTAGTAGTAGGGTTAGTCCTGTGACTTGTTTTATAAGATTCTGGATCTGTGTCCAGAATCTTTGTATCTCCGGACATGACCACCAAATATGGGCCATGTCGCCCTTTTGACCACATCCACGCCAGCATAGGTCAATTACGCCGGGGTAGATCTGGCTCAGCCTAACGGGAGTCAGGTACCATTGAAATAGAATTTTGTATATGTTTTCTTTTATGATTGTGCAAATTGAAGTTTTGGAGGCTTGCTCCCAGATCTCCTCCCAATCTTCTGGGTCAATTGAGAGGCCTAGTTGTGCAGACCATCGTTGCATGTATCGATGGTCGGGTGGGGTGGAGGGTGACTCTAGTCCTTTGTATATCTGTGAGATCAATCCTTTTTGATAAATCCTTTTAGTGCATAGGGATTCGAATTTGGTTAATTTGGGGAATTTGGCGGTTGGTGAGAGAGATAATAGGAAGTGTCTGACCTGCATATATTTGAAAAGGTGTAAGTCTTGGATGTCAAATTTGTTTCTAATCACCTGAAACGTAGCGATCTCATCTTTCTGCAGCAGATCGGCCACCATCCTAATATTGCGACTCTGAAATTGGTCGAATTGCCTAGGGGAACACCCTGGGGGGAATTTGGGGTTCCCGAAGATGGGGGTGAGCTGTGAGGGGGATGCTAGCAGACCATACTTCCCCTTGCTTTTAAGCCATGCTTCCCACGTGCATCTCATTGCTCCCAGGGCAAACCTTTGTGGTTTGGCCCCGCTGCCCCCAGACGTCCACATTGCCACCTGGAGAGAGAGGGGACAGGCGTAGTGAGTCTCTATCTCTAACCATGAAGCTAGGGCCGGGTCGCAATTCCAAACTACAGCCTGCTTCAACTGTGCAGCGAGATAGTATTTCGCTAAGTCGGGGACCCCCAGGCCTCCTCTGTCTCTACTCGCAAGCATCACTGATCGGGGGACTCTGGGCTTTTTATCGTTCCAGATAAATTGGAGGATTAGTGACTGCATGTTTTTAAGAGAAGTTTGTGGGATCGGAATTGGGAGGGTTTGGAAGTTATATAACAGTCTTGGAAGAACGTTCATTTTTAAACGCCTATCCGTTTTAAGGGCTAACTTACTTCTTGAACCCTGACTACGGCTGGAAGGCAAAACCCCTATTTCAACAACCATATTACACTTTATTGTGATAGGAAAGTAAGGTTTACCTGCTTCAGCAGTCTCTCTCTCTCCTCTTGGGATTGGGGAAAAGAGTCCATCTGTGGTTTTGTAGCTTTCTTCAGTGAGTGTAGATTTCCTGCCTGGATGTGTATCCCTTTAATTCTGGTCTCTGCTGCATGAGATTCTTTGTTTATGTTGCTCGGGCTGTTTGTAGGCAAAAAGCACAAAACAATTCACAGGCAATCTCCGGGGCCCCTTTTAACTTCAAGGGCCACCTCAGTCCCAACTTCTGACACCGTATGTAAGAGGACATGTGCAGAGGTATGCAATGGAGACTGTTTTAAGGTGAAATTAAATACGGCTTTTATTGCGCCTGTTTCTTTAACACAAGAAAACATCCAAATGTATGCAAATAAGGGGTCAAACAAAGCTTCTGTTCCACTTGAGAGTATTTCTAGTTAAACCTATGCAGTCCACAACTCCCTTTAGATTAGCATGTCTCCCAGCCCCAAACATATATCTTGATATGTGCAGATATACAAAAAGTCTTAGAAAGGAAAGTCTTATCTGTCTCTTGTAGGGGAAGGCTTCTTTGTTCTCCAGGTTTAGAAGTACTTTCCCCTGTGTCTTGCTGGCAGCGTGCAGTCTCTTCTGGCAGGCTCAAGACGTCTGTCTCCTTGTTCTGCTCACAGGTGTGCTAAGGAGTCTCGCTTCCTGTCTCAGAGGCAGGCTTTTTCTAACACCTCTAATCATCCAGGTGCTAGTCAATTAACCAGCACATTGCTGGATTAGAGGCAAGTTTTCTGAACAGGTTAAGTCCCCTGTTACACTCCCCAATTCATATAATAACCCCCTCCCTCTCCCAATACACCCAATAACCCCCTCCCTCCTCCAATACACATAATAACCCATCTACACAATACACATAACCCCCTCCCCAATACACATAACCGCCTCTCCCTCCCCAATTCATATGATAACCCCCTCCCTCTCCCAATACACCTATAACCACCTCCCTCCTCTAATTCACATAACCCCCTCCCCAATACACATAACCCACCTACCCAATACACATAACCCCCGTCATAACCCCCTCTCCCTCTCCAATTCATATAATAACCCCCTTCCTACTCTGGCTCTCCCCCCCTGTCGGCGGCCCTAAGTATAATACTATTTGGTGCAAGACTGTAAGTCTGCTCGTTAGAACCTGTAGCTTTTGAAGGGTTCGTTTTACAAACCATTCCCAAATTGCATCTAGGTAGTTTGCATCCACGAGACCGGGTCTGAGATGCATGCACTATTATAAAACAATGTTTTCAATGTTCCAATAATCTCTTCCAGTATTTTGTTTTTGTTCAGCTTAATAATGTTTTTCTGCTGCCAGTGTTCACACGTTTGCTTAAAATACAGTAATTTATACAGAATTGGTATTTTTTCTCCAGGAAATGTAATAGTGTTTATTACTTTTAAGATGAAACGATAGCGAGCGGTTTGTATCGCTGAAATGAAACCACTGAAGCCCCTTGTCGTTTTACATCAGCATGAAAGCTGCCTTTCCCAGTCATTCCTTTAGTTGGGCAAGGAATGCCGTACATTTCGCTCACAATTGCTTTCAAATGGAAACACCAAAGAAAATTGGTGTTATGTTCTGAAATGCACAGTTTTACAACATTGGTAGAGTTATTAGAGTTGTGCAAACCATGTGAAATGGGCCCTTTTTTAGCGGCAAAAAAAAGCTGCGGCTTAGTCAGAATTCGCCAGTGATTCGACTGGTCTACTGATTGAGCCACCTGTGCCGAAGCAGGGTTATACTAAAAACCTGACCTGTTGGGGGGGCCCTTGAGGACTGGAGTTGGCCAACCCTTGTTTATAATGATCAGGACAACTCCAGTAGCTAAGTGTAGGCTAAACATGTTCTACACACTCTCCGCTCTTTACTACTTTCATGTACGTCACTTTGACTTGTGCTCTAAGTTGATAGGAGCACTGGAATCAGTTATTCTCTACTAGAGGAGATTCTCACTCTTTAATTGTGGGATATTATAAATTATTCATAACCACTCTTATTCAAGTAGCATATCTGCCCTAGCTGTAAACAGCTTTGTCAACAGAAGCTGTTAGAGAATTGTTTTGAAAACCCATATCATATTTCTATTTACTAAAGTTTACAAACGTTTATATCAGTAAAGAGTGTGTCTGGGTGTGTTCATTGGAGCACTTGAATATTTTGATAGGACCTACCGTATACCCTAGTTTTTGTTTTGTTTGTTTTTAACAATGTATTTGGCTTCCTTGGGAAGATTCAACCACCAATAAACTTTTTTTTAGCAAGTATTTATTTGTATCCTGTGAAAAATGAATGTTTTTGCTTGCACATCAGCTAATTATGTGTTATGTTTCCCAGGCTACGCAGTGCACCAAATAATACATTTATGAAGTACATTGTAATCCTAGAGCTGTGTGTAGGTTGTTGAGTTCAGCAAGACACACATTAGAATACAAGGACAGAGAGAAAGTATTCTACGGCACAGTTTGGTCTCTGCAGCACTGAGGAAGGCTCAATTACTGCATATAGAACAACCGTGCTCTTTGCCTTTAACTGAAACCTGCAGCTCATGTCATTCAGAGGCATCTGCACAGTTCTGCAACCGTTCCAGCCGCTGAATGTTAGAGCAACTGCACCTGCTGGGTAGCATTACAGAGGAGGAGTATAGTTGCCTGCTGATGAGAATGCAACTATTAGTCAGAATAAAAGGCAGCTTGTTCAGCTCCACAGATGCCTGACAATGAGTGGTGCTACAGAAAATGAAGGACCAGGTACCCTCTCTGTGTTTGGATTACCACTATCAGTTGTTGCTGTAATTCAGGTGCTTAAAACAATATCTTGAACATATCACCTTTTGAATTCCACTTAATTATTTTTTCAAAGCAATTTGCATATATATTCAGAGACTCACTTTAGGGCCACCTGTGGCAGAACACTGCTATAAAAAATCAACTGGAGATTATTAGTATAAAAGCAGCTGTGTTAGAATTGGCTAAACTTCCCTAAAGACATTTTGTAGTCTTGCCTATAATTTTTGGGTGCACAATTTATTAAAAGTCTTAATGCAAATGGAAAATAATGCTCCTCAAAGTAAAATCAAGCATTCATATTTCAATTATGAGAGTAAAAGTTGACTGTATTGTGATGTATGTTTCCTTAGAGTATAATAAGCAACATACATACATACATACATACATACATATATTTGACATCACTTTCATACTCTCTGTATTGTTTACATCTATACACACACACACACACACACACACACACACACACACACACACACACACACACACACACACACACACACACACACGCAATTTATAAAACAACTCTAAGATATTTGAACATTCATAATAGAGGACACCCCACAGGGCAGGGTGGAGGGGGGATATTTGCACCAGTATCTACCAACTCGCTATGTATTATATACAGTATATATATACTATATATATATATATATATTGTGACAGGGTCATTGACTCTGTATATGTTAGTAGGAGATGGCAGTATGCATGCTTTCCAGTAGACGAGGGGTTAACCCAGCTTGTTAAGCAGTCCACAGGTGATTCAAATTAAGCTAGTTCACCTGCTTTAAAACAGGAAGAGGAAATGCCTCTGGGGCGGCAGTCTCTCTCTGAGGCACAGAGAGAAGACAGAGGAGTGTTGACAGACAGACAGACACAAGCTGCTCAGGGGGGAATAAAGCTCCCAGGTAAGGAGCCAACTGGTTTTGTTGAACATGGTTGGGCTGGACTAGGTAGTTAGCCTGCACTTTTGTTTAGTCAGTGCCCCGACCGGGGTTAGGTTTTTGTTTACGTTTTAATTTAAAGGGACAGTGAACCCATTGTTTTAGTTACCCTTTTTGGACAAATAAATCCACCAGCACTATTTCACCAGAAAAGTCGTGTTGTCTCCTCACTTACCACGGCCATCCTGCCACAATATATATATATATATATATATATATATATATATACAGTGTTCGACAAACCTAAACATTTGCTCGCCCCGGGCGAGTGGATTTAACATCGTGGCGAGCTCCTATTGGCCCAAGCAGCACACGTTTGGTACTAGGTGGCGAGTAGATTTTTTTTGTTCGGCGAGTAGATTTTTTGGTGATTTGTCGACCACTGTATATATACAGTATACAGTATATGTATATATATATATATATACACATACATACATACATAATACACACACACACACACAGTCATGTGAAAAAGAAAGTACATCTTCTTTGAATTCCATGGTTTTACATATCAGGACATAATAACAATCTACTGTTCCTTAGCAGGTCTAAAAATTAGGTAAATACAACCTCAACACCGTGTCATGATTTATTTAACAAAAATAAAGCCAAAATGGAGAAGCCATGTGTGAAAAACTAAGTACACCCTTACTGCTTCCATAGGAATTAAGATGCTAAGTAGCAGGCAGGTGCTGCTAAACAAATGCCCTTGATTAATTGATCATCAGCAAGTGTGCCCATCTCTATAAGAGCCGAAGTTTTAGCAGCTTGCTGGTCTCGAGGATTCAAGTGAGTGTTAACACAATACCAAGGAGGGAAGACATCAGCAATGATCTCAGAGAAGCAATTGTTGCTGCCCATCAATCTGGGAAGGGTTATAAGGCCATTTCCAAACAATTTCAAGTCCATCATTCTGCAGTGAGAAAGATTATTCAAAAGGGGAAAACATTCAAGAAAGTTGCCAATCTTCCCAGGTGTGGACGTCCCAGCAAATTCACCCCAAGGTCAGACAGTGCAATGCTCAGAGAAATTGCAAAAAACCCAAGAGTTACATCTCAGACTCTACATGCCTCAGTTAACATGTTAAATGTTAAAGTTCATGACAGTACAATTAGAAAAAGACTGAACAAGTATGGTTTGTTTGGAAGGGTTGCCAGGAGAAAGCCTCTTCTCTCTAAAAAGAACAAGGGAGCACGGCTTAGGTTTGTAAAGTTGCATCTGAACAAACCACAAGACTTCTGGAACAATGTCCTTTGGACAGACGAGACCAAAATTGAGATGTTTGGCCATAAAGCACAGCGCCAAGTTTGGCGAAAACCAAACACAGCACATCAACACAAACACCTCATACCAACTGTCAAGCATGGTGGTGGCGGGTTGATGATTTGGGCTTGTTTTGCAGCCACAGGACCTGGGAACATTGCAGTCATTGAGTCGACCATGAACTCATCTGTTTATCAAAGTATTCTAGAGTCAAATGTGAAGCCATCTGTCCGACAGCTAAAGCCTGGCCGAAATTGGGTCATGCAACAGGACAATGATCCCAAGCACACCAGCAAATCTACAACAGAATGGCTGAAAAAGAAAAGAATCAAGGTGTTGCAATGGCCAAGTCAAAGTCCAGACCTCAACCCGATTGAAATGCTGTGGCGTGACCTTAAGAGAGCTGTGCATAAACAAATGCCCGCAAACCTCAATGAACTGAAGCAACATTGTAAAGAAGAGTGTGAGAGACTGATAAAGTCATACAGAAAACGATTACTGCTAAAGGTGGTTCTATAAGCTATTGAGACATAAGGTGTACTTAGTTTTTTACACACGGCTTCTCCATTTTGGCTTTATTTTTGTTAAATAAATCATGACACGGTGTAATATGTCATGTGTTGTTGTCCATCTGAGGTTGTATTTACCTAATTTTAAGACCTGCTAAGGAACAGTTGATTGTTATTATGTCTGATATGTAAAACCATGGAATTAAAAGAGGGTGTACTTTCTTTTTCACATGACTGTATATGGTGTGCACTACATGTCTATATTCAGTATCTTTAAGCAATAGCGATTTGTTGCCCAGAAAAGTTGATGCCACTTGGGGGGATTTAGCTGATGCAAGCGTAATATGGAAATGTGATGCATGGAGATGCAGAACATGTCTCATTATCTGGGCGTCTTGTAATTTCTATTGTTACCACCTATTATTATTATTATTGTTTATTTGTAAACCCCAACATATTCCACATTGCGGAACAATCCCTACATCACAAGCTGATGTACACAGTGCAAAACATGGGGCAATCTTTGATATGACACAAAATACAATGACACAGTTTGGCTGGAAGTCCTCAAAGAGCGATGCAGGGTATTTTGATGGAGGTACCATCCATTCAAATCAATGGGAGTTACTGCCACATTGGGTGTGATACCCCTCATTGAGCTTTGACCCCCTGGCCTGTGTGTCACCTTTTTTGTGTATCAATGTAACAACAGTAACAAACAGTGTAACAATGTAACAACAAGATCACTCGGGGTATGCCTCATATTGGTGTATTGTAATAAATACATGGAGTATATAGATACACACAGTGGGTATTGAAATAAACACATGGGGTATACAGATACACAGAGGGGGTATTATAATACATACTTGGGTATGCAGATACACACAGGGGGTATTGTAATAAATAGATACACAACGGCCCTAAATAGCAGCATCTGGACCCCGAGCTCGCCCAGCCCACATCATTCAGCATTACTGTACTGATTTTTATGCCTCTGGTGCAATATTACTCAGTCTCTCCGGTGCCGTCTCTCCCCCCTCCTCCCCGTGGTGCGGTGTCTCGGATAGGGGAGGGAAGAGACTGCCCCGGAGAGACAGAGAGAGAGCGAGAAGAGAGACAATGGGAAAGACTGCACAGTCACACTGGGAGATTCAGAGACTGCTCTCATCTTTAGTAAATGGCCGTTTTGCTCCTAGCGTAGTAAGGGGCTGGAAGTGCACATTAATTCAAAACAAAAATAATAATGTCAAAATCCCGGACGTTTTTAGATATATCTACAAATTCCTCCCGGACTGTGATCTAAGGACCAAAAGGCCTAACATATCCAGGAAAATACGGACACAGGGTAACCCTACCTAATTTAATACTGAATGATTTGAATCTCCAATCCGTAGCTGTATACTGTACACTGTACACGGCAAGGGAAGTTTAAGCTACACAAAATACAGCATCTCTCTGCTCCTTGCAATACAGTTAAATTCCTCAGTCGTGTAATGTGTCTTTGGCCATAATCATTTATTATAGAACAGTTTCAAATTTATGTGTGAAAACATAACTTCACACAGCACAAAATAAATGTCACTTGACTACATCATAGAACATTACATACCACTTGATGTGGCTCGTATAAATCCGAAATCATGGAAGAGTCCATCAATAAATCTCAGTGGAAAGTGTTTCTTAAAAACTTGCCTTTCTCCCAAAAATTTTGCATCAATATTTTTTTCAACAGAACTGCTGGAATAGTGTAAACATTGAATCAAAATGTTTATATATGTATTTTTTAAAGAACTAAGTAGCTAGATGGGATTGCACCTACAGTACAGTATATTAAAGGTGAAATTCAACCACCCAAAAAACATTTTGTCAAACATTTACACCCAAATATAACTTCATAAACATCTCTAGTGTACCTTTAGTGCACTTGTGTCTTTTTTTTAGATGCAGACAAATCTCCAAATCTGAGATTCAAGTTTGCAGCTATATTATCTTTTCACATCACATGCTAAATACAGTACTTTACATTAATATTATTACTATTCTGCCCCATCTTGAAGTCCTCTTTACACCAATTTACAGCTCCCAAGAAATTCAACTGGCTGCGTACGTAGCTTTAAAACAAGTCATACAACTAGTGTACAGGTTAATTTTTACACGTGTCTATTAGTATCTGCATTGTCTTTTTTGTTTGTTTGTTTTTTTAATGTATTTCGGGAAACCTGATTTCTTATGATTTAGGAGAGGTGTTCAAGTGTCTGCATTTTGTATGCATTAGTTTCCAGAAGCTGAATTATATACTGCTTCAACTTTTATGCTATGTTTAGCCTGATATGAAAACAATAAATAGAAAGAACTTGTGTTAAAAGTATAGTTTATCAAAGACCTGTGTTGTTGCTACTGTAGGTGTCCTGGAGCATCTCACCGGAGAGAGGTATTGGACCAACGAAGAACCAGCAAGCTGCAGATAGAGATTGAAGGTGAAAATGGGGCCCCTGTGATTGACCATCCAGGTGCTGGATCACCAGACGCAGACACAACGGGGACTGGAATGACACTTTTGGACCGAAACCTGACACCAACTGTCCTACCTGTGTGGACTGATGAGCACGGCTTCGATAACCCGGCCTTTGAGGAGAGCACCGTTGCTGATAGTACGTTTATCTTACCATTCACTGTATACATAATGGGAGGCAGATATGTTGTGGCACAAACATAACATTGAGGCTCAGAACGTAATGTTCTATGTAAAAAGGTGTGTTTGACAATTGTCGCTATGTGTGTTCCTTGTTGAAGTGGATTTAGGTCTATTTTGTAGAAGAAGAAAAAAACAGATTGGCTGGCTTTAGCGCTCATCTTATTGGTCACTCACTGTTGGACAACCAACCAGAAAAAGCTTTCTATTAAACTCGAAATGAACAAATACCAGTTTAAGTGCACCTGTGAATAAATACAAAAGTGCACTAAATGAGGAGGTGTAATACAAATGAAACCAGATGGGGGGGCGATACCGAGCAGAGCACGCAGATAAGGCCCTCTGGGAGGTGAACACTGGTACCTGCCCAGTATATATATATCTCAGATGGAAAGAGAGAGCACACACTATACGGCAAGGGACAGATAAACAATGTAATCACACTATTAATGGCTACCAAAGCACTCAAATGTTAAAATGCATTAAAATACATATAGGGGAAGTGGTGGTGGGGGGGAAGGGGGGGCTGGTGCACAAGGGATAGCAGAGGGATAAAAAGTCCAGATATAGTCACCATACAGTATGTGAGGAATTACTTCAATCCAAAAAAGTTCTGCAAAACGGTGTTTGTGGACAAGTGGAAATGTGGAGGATAATATGCTGTATTGATGGTAAAAATGTCAGCGGCTATTCCACTCGGATCGCTGACAATGTTGTGCAGGGAGAAAGCTTGGAAACAACAAGTGCTCGTAAGTTCCACTGCGTAGCGAATAATGAAGGCAGATGGATAATTAGCCTCGCATCCGCTATGTGAACAATTGTGCGCCCGTTACTCTGTCGCCTCATGTTCCATACAATCCACAGCTGATGAGGGTAAGTAAATGTAGCCAGGCCTTCCTGCAGTAATGAATTGCTACAATGTAGCTGTGTGAGCTGTATAAAACATCCCATAGCAAAACTTTTAAAAGCAGCTGAGCAAAAGACTTGGGCTGGGGCCATGGTACCGCAGACTGTGCGGAGGCGTCCGCACGCTGAGCGATCAGATTGCCTTAAGGCAGTGATCGCATCCATGCGGCGTACGCGTACGGTCGTAAACGGGAGGGTGGCGCGCGTTGCGCAAGAAATCAGTTGAAACTGATTTATTGGCGCGAAAGGCCGTTCACGTGAGCAGTTCGCCCAGGGACGGCGAACCAGCTCCGTGATGCCCCTAGGAACGCCATCCACCATGGCCAGGAAAAGCACCCACTTCAGACGGGTCACTTCACAGCCTCCGCACGCCTCCGCGCGGGCGAAGGCACCATGGCCCCAGCCTTATCCAAATCTCAGCTCAGAGCACTGTGACATCTGTTACATGGATCCAAGTACAGTAGTTTTGTCACGCTATCAGTTAACTTCTTCTGGGCATTGCTAAAGGGGATTTAAGACCATTTAAATAATGTCCCAAAATACCTACACTTGTATGATGTGAATAGGGTGTATACATTTTGATAAATGCATTTGACCCCTTACATACTGGAATTATAAAGATGGGATATAACAAAATCAACATAAATGTGAGCTAACAAAGTAACTACCAATACATATAAACAATAATAGTAAACAAATAAACATAAAGCCCTAATTAAAAAAAACTATTTGTATATTTTTTTTTCAGGGGTGGACAAAAATATACAAAACTTAGGATCCAGGTCGAATTTTTAGGAGCCATAGTTTGGAATAGAAAAATTAGAGAGGGAGAAGGCGGGTGTTTGTCTTCGTTTACTCTGATTCCCCCGCCCATCCGAAGCCCCCTTCCCCGCACACGGTGGGGCGCTCTGTGTCAGTGTGTGTGTCAGAGATGCTCTCTCTGTGGCACACACATTCGCGCTGACACACACGCACACACTAGCATACTGTCACTCACACACATTGAACAATAATGCAAGACCACTACTTTTTTGTTTCCAGAAATAGGGATTTATTCACTAAAGTGTAATAGCTATAAATGCTCATTAATGGCTTTGTAGTTGAATGGCTATTAAAAATTGATAATGGCTGTTGCACTTAAAGTAAAAAATAACTACTATACTTTCATTTTTATTTTTTATTACTAATACAGTAAGGTCATTTATTACAAATGTATCTTCCCCTTCATGTTTTGACCGCATGAATATAGCATAAGCCTTTGTTTAAAGGAGTCAAATGGAATTTGCTCCTTTCAAAATAATCTGACTGTACTAAAATCCAGATTAAATCAGACCCAGAATCACTACTTTTTATTGCACCGTAACCAATATGTATATACTGTACATTGTATCTGAAGAATATACACACTCTTCAGTCCTCAACAAGGACTAACACAAATAAATGTTGCAGGTCTGTGACTAACAATAATTCTATATACCCCGAAGCGGCTGGTTGGGTTGTTTTTTCGGCTAAGTATCTCCAATGACGCTCATGGGGATTTACATACGGAAACGCCTTGGGCTATGTAGAATGAGACCATAAGGTTGATGACGGTGTGCAGAACAATACTTATGCATTGAAATAATGCAGTCATTTGATAAAACAAAGAAGTTGACTATTTTATGACAATACTAATTGTTGTAGTAGAAATTCTTGTACATGAGGTTTACAGCTCTACTGTATGTATCTTTTCTGATCAAACACTTGAAATCAGGGGTTGTCCCACGGAGAGGCTAATCCTTGTGTCCGTGCTGAACGACATGCTACAAGCACACACACATATTGATGAAGCATACTGCATGTTAGGACTCCAAATGATTGATTTTGCAGTGGTCCGTAATAAGGCAAAGGGTTAGAGCTTCTGCTTTCAATAAATACATTTTCTTTTTTTAAACCAATAATTGAGGAGAACTGCTCAACGCGATTACTGGGCGCCCTCCATGAATGTTAATGGTCTAACCTTGTTTTTCTCGCTTTCGATGTAAAACGTGGGTTATCCCAGCTTCAGCACAGGTGGCTCAATCAGAGGCTCAGTCGAAGATTGAGCCACCTGTGTTGAAGCAGGGACTGATTGAGCCACCTGTGCTGAAGCTGGGATATCCTGAAAACCGTACCTGTTGAGGGGGTGCGGGGGTTGAGGGCAGGAGTTGAGTGCCCCTGCTGTAAAAGACAGCTGCAACACTTCTATGTATCTGTGTTGAACAAACAGTAATAACCTCAATTAGCTGGACTTTCTAGTGAGGAAACGAAGTAGCACAGCAGAGGAAGGTGTCTCTTCCTCTTCCCTTTCCTTGTTATAGCCGGACAGCCTGTGAACCTGCCGCTTATTAGTATCCCCTTCCTTTTTGTAGAAATCTGTGGGTGTGTTTATGCGTCTGAGCTTTAATGGTTTCTACCTTGGATGAGAAAGCAGTGGCCGCTGCTATTGTAATTGTTCTTCCATGTCATCAAATCAGAAAGCTATACATTGTAACTCCCGGGCCCAGAGCCTCGAGGCTATTTCCTTTCCAGGCTTGGCTCTTTAAACGTGGATATTTGTGTATATATTTAGCAAAGCAAAGTGTGGGAAAAGTCCAATGCGAAAGGGCAGCCTCTTAACAACCAAGGGACGCTTCCTGTCGCACTGACAAATAGCAAACTTTCCTTCAAGCAAATTAGTTCCACAGAAAATAAATTAGCCTTAACCCGATAAGAAAGCCCGGACCAAAAACGAATGTGACTTAAGTCTCGTGAGCTGCTGAATTCCCGGACTTCTAGACATGTTTTGTTCTGTGCATAATGGCATTCTCAGGCTTCAAGTCCATCTGGATGCAGAAGTAAAACTGCTCTAAAGCTGGAGAACAGACAAACACACAGTGCATTTCACTATATCATTTAGATCTTCGATATATATATATTTCACTTGCTGTAGGTGTTTGCAATCCCCAGTGCTGACGTATTAAAATTATTTGGAGCAATTACAGTAGTGTTACAACTATAACTGTGTGTCTGTTAAAAAAAAACAAAAAAAACAAACATGTTTATTGGTAGACCAAGTAGATAATCATGGTGCTCCTGTTTTGTGCTTGTTTTGTTATACATTGAAAACATATAAATCGGAACATTTACACCCAAAAATATGTATGACCTTGTTTAAATTGTTTCATTGTACATGACACATGGACCAAGAGTGTATCACCATATTCATCCATGTCCGCACTTTCCCAAAATGCAAGCATCTTATTTTTTGGGAACCTTTCCTTGTCTATATAGTCACTAGGAACACTAGAAAGACATAACATTTTTACAAATACATTTGTGAGTTTGCTATGTTATAAATAGTACACACGTTTAAAAGAATGAAATGAAACAAAAAGGACGTCTAAGGACAGATCACTAGACAATGTTGTGCAAAGTCAAGCTGCTAAAGTAAAATTATGTATTCTGATTTTTGTTTTGTTTTGCGATACTGCTTTTGTGAAATTAACCATTTCTAATTTCAAGCAATCTGTTTTTTGTTTAGAACATTTGATTGAGTTTTGATTGTTCAAGACATGAGAAATAAGACATACTGTAAGCAACTAACAGGCTCTGTCATATAGGTACGAGACTGGTACAACAGCAATAAATTACATTAGTTGACATAAGTATATTTTATATTTCTGAGCATATGTCCTGTCAACTAATTGAGAAGTAATTTTCGTTGTTTTAGTCCATTTCAAGTCTATGGTTTTAGCTTGATACTTTGATGATTATAGATCTGTGTTGCGCCTTTGTTGTTTTTACATAGTAACCCTGTGTGTTTGTTATTCCTTGTGTATTGTGTTAGACTTCCCCAAAAGAACTAGGGTTAGATGTGTGAACATAGGAGAAGAGAAGAACAGAGTCAAGCAATTTTTTTTTAGATTCTCCACCTTTGTATCAATAAGTGATCTGATTTTCTCCAACCTGTCATAATGTTGATTATCTTTTGTAATGGAGAAGGCATTCCCTTTGTAGGGTAAATATTTTAGTAGAAGGAAGTATCTGTTCTTAAACATAGTTGCAGGAATCACAGGGGTGGATATTTGGGGTTCTTTATACTAATAAGAAGCCAAATAATATTTTTCAATTGGCACCATGGGCAACATAAGATAGACGTCAATACTTTTTCATCTTCACTAAATTAGTAGGTCACTAAATTAGTTGGTGTCTCGCTATGAGCTATAGCCACATGCTGCTTCAAAAACTGTTCTGCATATGGGCTAAAAAAATCATCAGATGAAAATAAAATCAATGTGATCAGTGGCATTAGTTAACACATTAATGCCAAATGATTTAGAGAAAGTATTCAGGGTTGGTTGGATATTATTAAGAGCAGTCCAATTCACAATACATTAAAGTAAATCCACTTCCCGCACACCACTTTGGGCTCTACAGGGACAGCGCTTCATGTTTGTATGCATTGCTTTAGAACGATGATGTCCATACCACTGCCGCATGATTCTTCATTATAATCACTAGGGCAGAGAGAACAAATATAATAAGAATCCTAAACTGGAGTGTTCGACAACTGATGATCTCTACAAGGTCTTGCTCAACACAGATACAAAGTTGCAAAATATGATGATAGATTGGAAGAACACTTTAAAAAGATTGGATACTATTGGATACAAGAGCTTGAATGTCAGTGATATGATTGGATGGGGGTGATCATGTGATATTCTCAATGTTTTACATGACCCCTGCAGTATCATTGGTAGTGCAGTATGGATTTTTATAGTTTGAACAATGTGGTTACTAAAATCACAGAGGTCACACTGTAATAGTAATTATGTTTTGTTGAGGGATTTAACTACCGAGGCCCAGATTGCATCTCTGATCATCAGAGTGGTGTGCATACCCTTCTGCTGCATGCTTCTATGCTGATTGCCTTCCACGTCACCAATACAGAGCTACCTAAGGAGATCAATCATAGTTCACTGACCGGCAATCAGCAGATTATACCTCTGGGTTTGGATCATTTCTGTGATCTCAATTTGGAGCACTCCTTCCACATCGCCTGCCACTTTCCTCCATGTCTGCTTTGATCAACTGTAAGAGACAGACACATACAAGGAGACAAAAGTTCTCCAACAAAGATCCCAGTTAGCTGCACAACAAGACCGAAAATATATTGAGGGTTTAGTAACCCCACCTCCTAATAGATAGTTGGGCTATGAAGGGTGCCAATAAGTAACCGCTCCCAACACTGTGGGAGGACAGTTACCACTAAAACTGCCCTTGGGCAGAAAATAATAAAGACTTTAATGTTTATGCAAAATACGCCGCAGTAACACAAACTCAGAACAAAATAAAAACACTTAAAACTTAAATCACGGGTGAAATAGGGTACAGGGATATCTGGGATAAATACAACCGAATACAGGTAAGTATTAACCCTACCCTAGGCAGAGTAGTAGTTCACATAAATAGTAGCAGGGAACCATATATATAACACAAATGCATACAATATTTGCTGGGTCCCCACCTGATGATACTCGTGGATGTGATACTGAGAAGCCGTGTGCTTACCCCTATGAGGTGATATTGTGGTCAGCCTGGGGTGCCGTATGTTATATCACGGAGGCAGTTAGGGTGTCGCTAGGTATAGATATACCTCAGTGTAATACTGCAATATCGCAACCCTGTCCCCAGCTCGTCCGCAACAGAAGCAGTTAAGGCTCACCACAAACACAAGCACACTATAGTACTTTCTGATCAAGTGCCAATACTCTCAGTATCTGCACACAAAATCCACAATATAGCAGACCCCACTCTACCCGCTCTAACAGCTCAATGCTGGAACTGCCTCACCCGTGATCCCTCCTCCACGACGTCAACGCGATGACGTCATGCCGACGTACGTTTCGCGCATGTGGGGCTAGCGCTTTCTCAAGGTGGGAGGTCAACTGTAACCATGCAAAACGGAAAGCGATTGATGAGATCATAAAACGCTTAATGACAGGACACAGAATGCACATTTTTTCCCCCTAACAAACACTTTGCAAAAATGTGAAATTCTGGTGCCACCATTCTACACGTAAGTTACATTAGGCCACATACCATTGTGACAAGTCTGACATAACTGCCGCATCAAAGAGGTTAAATTGAATGCACACCTTTTGTGTGAAGCTTATAGTTTAGAAGAGGTGGTGGTCAATTTAATCCGGACCACAGTTGTGTCTTTGGAATTGGTCTTTATAAATAATGTAGTACTATTCCAGTGTAGCACAGTATTGATTACTGCAATGTATTGAGCTTGAAATGCATTGAACCATAAAACATGGTATTGACATTTTATGCTTTGTTTTTACTTGACAGCGACGCAACCGCCACCTAGCTTGCCTGAGGGAGAGATTACTACAATTGAAATTCACCGGTCCAATCCTTACATTGAGTTGGGCATTAGCATAGTTGGTGGTAATGAAACTCCTTTAATAAATATTGTAATCCAAGAAATATATCGGGATGGCATCATTGCTAAGGATGGAAGACTTCTTGCTGGTGACCAAATACTTCAAGTAAGAAAGATTAAATAAACGTTAAAGCGAATTAATGACTTAAAGCACATTACCTTTTGACTTTGTTTCCTGCTGCTAAGATCATTGGAAAGGTTCAATATTTCTTTTAAAAACTTCATAAGTAGATAAAAAATCATTCACATCCCAATGTTTCAAACCTAGCAGATAGTCAGTTGTACGTTACTCCACCACTATGGATAAAGAGTAACAGCTGTTCCAAATCAGTGCTCAGACTGTGTAATCCCGGTCCAATTTTGCCATGTAATTCTATATATGGACCATATAAATGTTTGGATAATAAAATAGAAGAAAGTCCAGGGCACATCGATGCTGTCTGCTGTTAGGACATGATCATATTCGATAAGAAGTCAGTTGTACTCCAAGATGTACCCGGAGGGGATGTCTGTGATGCCACACAATGGTAACCCCAGACCCCTTCACTTCTTGTGGGGTGAAATTCCTGGAGTTAGCCTAAATACATATATATTTCAGAACGGATCCTTAGAGTATAATGTGATAAATCACACAAAGGTTTACTCGCGAGCCTCCGATCCCTGTGTCCCGTGGGTTGGCGTGCTTCCAGCCTTCGTTGAAGTCGGATACCAGAAATACTCCCCAAGGGGGAAGAATTAGGCGGAGCACTGCCTCAGAAGAATGACGGAGACTGGATCGCAGAATAAAAAAATTATCGAATCATCAGCAATATACAAAAAAGAAGTCGTGGGACAGTCTCTAACACGTTTTGACAAAGCGCAGTATTGCAGGAAATGTGTTAGAGACTGTCCCACTAATTCTTTGAGGTATGTTGCTGACGACTCGATAATTTTTTTTATTCTGCGATCTAGCCTCCATCATTCTTCTGAGGCAGTGCTCCGCCTAATTCTTCCCCCTTGGGGAGTACTTCTGGTACTGCGCCACTATTATGGGAAATTTACTCCCATTGCATGAAGTATATGCTGGAGACCATGCTTAAAGAATCAGGGATTATTGGATGCAGCTAATTAATGTTTTCACATTTCCATAAAGTTCAAGGCCATTTCCTAGGTCTCCATAACTGAGGTACCCACTCTTCTTTGAGAACCGAGGTTTGTGAGACTCTTTACACATCAGCAAATTGGCAAACTCGCTGTTTATTTCTGCCACATAAACTGCAGGTGTTAAAACAGCACTATTTGGAATGGATCCTCCCCCCCCCCCCAAAAGCCCAGCATACTTCACTAATAATGCATTTTTTCATCTGTTAAGGAATATAGCAGAAAACACAAACCAACCTGCTTGCAATCAAACTGAACAGCGTTTCTCCACAGACAGATGGTGCAGAGTGTATCTTTGTCGGGGTACCTTTGTAGTACTGTACTTTGTTTCTCACATGCTCAAAATATGGGCGGAGGACATGCACCAGGTCTTATTTCTTATTAATACCATGGAAGCTACCAGCAATTTGTGCACCTCCCGCCCACCTACGGCTAACAAGTAGCTGGTGACGGTTGTGTGTTCCATGTAGAAGCTGCATGCAAACGACCACTTTTGTCATTACATATTACACCTATTGTATACCATAGTTAAATGGAAGGGTTTTTTTCTTTAGAACAATCTAACACACTGTTATTTTTTTCAACATTAACATCAATGTAATAATCTGGTAGCTCTGCATAACAATGAAGTCTTGTAAGCAAAATAGACAGATTGTTCTTCTTTGCTTTGTAGGTTAATAATTTTGATATCAGCAATGTGTCACATAACTATGCCAGAGCTGTCCTATCCCAGCCGTGCAGTGTCCTACACCTCACTGTGCTCCGTGAGAGGCGGTTTGGCAGCAGAACACACACCCACATGGACAATAGCTCGCAGAGAGATGACAGTTTCCATGTTACTCTGAATAAAAGAGGCTCCAATGAACAGCTTGGCATTAAGCTCGTACGTAGAACAGATGAACCAGGCGTTTTCATTCTGGATCTTTTAGAAGGCGGATTGGCTGCCCAGGACGGGAAACTTCACAGCAATGATAGAGTTCTCGCCATCAATGGGCTTGACTTAAAGCATGGAACACCTGAACTTGCTGCTCAAATTATCCAGGTATTTAAGTAGTGTGGTGCAAGGTACCTTTTACAGGAAAAACATTAATCATTGGGATACAGTGTATGAAGACAAGTCACAGGTACATTGTATTTGAATTAGAATTTTGCCAAAGAAATGTTAGTTGAGAAATAAACTTCCAAGCACCTCAAACTCATTCAAGGATTCAAATTTGGCCACACATTCTTGAATATATTGTTGATGCTATACGTTGAAAAAGTCAGCAGTGCATGGCATAAATAGTTTTGCAGAGGTCATGAATGTGTGAGCAACTGATAGCCAACTTTTCTCAAACTAAATAGCACCATACATTCAGACAAACCTTTTGTGACTATGTGACTTCTTTTACAAGAATCATTCCTTTGTAAGATAAATTAGCAGTGGAAGGTTTAATTGTAATGGCACTTTGTGATCAGGGATTTGCTGCAGACTATTTCCTTGGTCGCCATACTGTTTTCCTGACCAGGGGGTCAGGCTTTGTGTCCTAGGCAGCCCCTTATGTATAGTTTTAATTAATATATAAGGTAATAGTTACTACACCACACACATTGCGGTTAGCGCTACCTGTTTTGTTGTTTAAGACTATTTCCTTGTTAACTTGAACTTTCTATTATTGCAGCCCTTCCTTGTTTTATTCGGGTAAAACAAATGATAATTTACCAGGTTTTTATTTATTTATTTAATTCAATTTTTTGATCAAAAAGTACTTAGCTTCCTTAAAAACAAATCACCTACAGCTGACCCTTCTCATATAGGAAAATACAATCTGCAGTTAAATGAAAACTCCTTTCCTTTTTCACATAAAAATGACACATATACTATACTCGCCTTTAGGGAGTTTTATTCGATCACATTTGAATTAGTGCTTAGGATGTCCCATATTTCTTGTCTTGATGCGATTTGCAGTGTAATTCAGTTTCCTCGGAGGACTGTCACGTGACGCATTAAATATACAAAATATAGGTGCCAACTAATATACAGCAAATGCTGTGATTTTTAACCATCAGTTTACTATGGCTTCAATGGGAGTTTCTATGTGATAGTGCCCAGGTTAGCATTATCTCAATCTAATGAATAACACCCCAAAATCATCAATAATACACCAGCCCATTGATTAAAAATATATTGTGCAGTGCTAATGTCATTTATTACAATGATTATTTTGATATGTGTGCATGTGGATCTTCAGTGGTGAATACGACAACTAGTTGGAAAATATTCAATTTAAAACATTAATGATGCATAAGATATAGATTCATAAACACACACACTAGATTATATTGTACTATAAAGACAGGAACTTAGTGACAGATGGTCTCAATGAATCATTTAATTTGGCTAACTTTAGATAAGAATTGTTTTTAAAAAAAAACCAGCATAAATAGTCACTATTTGTTCCCTATCCTATCCTTATAATGTATATACAGAAAAAGATGGGCAACTGTGCAATACTAAGTGGCAATTTTTAACTTGGTTCAGTTGGCATCATCATCTTTTATAGGTTCAGTACTTAAAGTAAAACATGAGCATTAGGTTTTAATAGGGGACTTTGTATTTCTTTATTAAGGACAGGGTGCTATTATTTAAATATAGCATTTCTTTTCTGCAGCAACCATCTGGGTGTGTATGTCCATTCATTTATTTCTATTGATGTAGAACAGATGAACCAACAACATCTATGTGATTAGCTCTTAAAATCCCTGAAGATCAACTAAAATAGTCTGGGGAGAGATGGGGCAGGAAATAAGTAAATAAAAATACCGAACAGCAGACCATATTTTTACGTGACAGTATTATCTCCTTCGAGAAATAACATTTTACTGGCGGCAAATTGATTTACCTGGCTGAGAGGTCAATCAAAGAAAAGTAGTTCTCTTCAGAGAAGCTGTTTAACCATTTGTCTCCTAAGGCTGCCAAACAAGGACGTTTATTATAAAATTCATGGCTATAGATTTAATTAATATTGTAGACACTTCCAATACAAATCCCAAATCTTTCATTAAATACAATGGCCTATAATATTAAGTAATATAATAGGTCCACATGTAGTTGCTACAAGTTGTTACAAAAAATATATATGTATATATAATGTGTGTGTGTGTGTGTGTGTGTGTGTGTGTGTGTGTGTGTGTGTGTGTGTGTCATCTTAAGCCCTTGTCGATCTACTGTTGAATAAAGTCCTCTCAAAGGATCTTCCAGATACTGCGGTTGCAAGCCTCTTCTTCGTGTTGCTCCAAAAAGTTTTCTTCATTTCATCCTCCCGTCTTCCTTTTGGTCGTCGTCTTGGTCTTTTAATCTCTCTTGGAATCCAGTAGCGTACCATCGTTGTCCAATGATGGTAATTTCTTGTTGCAATATGTCCAACCCACTACTAGTTTAATTTCTTCACCCATGTAATGATATCACAGACTTTTGTTTGGATTTCGAACCCATTCATTCTTTTTCCTGTCTCTTTGGGCAATACCCAGCATATATCTCTCCACACTTCTTTGAGTTGTCTGAAGCTTAGCTTCTGAATTATCTGCACATTTAGGGTCCAGGTTTCACATCCATAAGTGAGAACGGGCAGAATATACTGGTCGAATACTTTCCTCTTCAAGCACACTTGAAGATTTCCTTGAAAGACTGTCTTGTTTCTTCCAAAAGTGCTCCATCCCATCTTCATTCTCCTGTTAATTTCATTGAAAAGGTTCCCATCCATTATTACTTGACATCCAAGGTAGACATAGTCTTCGACTTCTTCTAGTTCTATTACATTTATTTAGATCTTTGCAGAGTTGATACATTTGTTGAACATCACTTTGGTCTTGCTGCGATTAATATGGAGGCCCACTTTCTTGCTTGCTTCAGCAAGTTCTCTGATTTGTTGCTGGGGGTCTTCTTGACTTGTGGCAAAACTAACAATGTTGTCTGCAAATCGGACAACTTCGATGTGGTCAATTGTGTTGTATCCACTGCAAAACTCGACTGATAATTGAGTATTTTCGTAAAAATCTTGTAAATGATTGGAAGCAGACTGATTCGTCTGAAGTTTTTGGGTAGTTTGTGTTTCCTGTCTTGTGGATGAGGATAGCTACGCTATGGCATTGCTCTATTGTTCTGGAATTTTCTCTACTTCTTCACCAGCAATTTCATCTTCCTTGGATGCCTTTCCATTCTTCGTGGATTGTATTGCTTTTGCCACTCCTTTTGAAAGGATGCAGGGAATATGATTGGTGGTTTCTTCTCGCTCTTGCTCTACTAGATTTTGTCCTGTGTCTTCTGTGTTGTACAAGTGCTCAACTCTCTTTATGATAAGTTCATGGTCTTTTATTGTTTGAGTGCAATGATTTGCTTCTTCCCAATTATGTTGCTTCTTTGTCTTCTTTAAGATTTAATTATGTTTGATAATTTTCTTCACCATATCACTGTTACATTTTCTTACATCTTCCGTTATACATTTGCGGATTGTCTTGCACATCTTGGCATATTAAGTTCTTGTTCTTGCGTCTTGGGATTGCTTTATTTCTTGTCGTCTCATCAGTTTTCTTATCCTGTTTTTTTTTTTTTAGCGATCCCTCCAGTTTTTTCAGTGCATTCAACTACAATCTTCATAAGTTCTTCATAATTGTTTGTTAGTGTTTCCATGCACTTTGATCAAGCTAAAGCGATTTTTCAGCTCTAGTTGAAATTCTCTGCTGTCATTCTTGAGATTGACTGTTTTCGTCTTCTTTTTAATCACTGTTTTTCTTTCCATAATTGCATTCAGATGTAACTTGCAACGAACCAATCAATGATCACTCTTTATGTCAAAACTGTTGAGGACTGTGCAGTCGTCAATCGCGTGTTTCGTGTTATCTAGGATATAGTCCATTTCATTCTTGATTTGGATTCTTCCTCAAGAATGAATTCAACATGTAGAAATGTTAACCTTCTTAAAATTCTACCAATCTGTCTCCATGTTAATTCCTTTTATCGTAAACATATTTGCCAACTGATGCTTTGTCTTTCTGCTGGGTAGCAATCTTTGCATTTACATTTTCCATAATGATCTTGAGGTGACAATTTCCCTTTGCTGTTAAGTTGGTTGATTTCATGGTAGATGTCTTCTTTCTACTTCATTCTCTGTGCGACTTAATGTTTGGGCATACACCTATATTATTTGAAGCATGTATCTCTTTGTCAACTGTCAATTCTTGCTGCTCTTTTCAATGAGCTATAATGTATTGTAGTTAGTCGGGCCGTAATCTGGTAATACCATCCATTATTTATGGACCAACTAGGAGAATTGCACTTGATTTTCTGTATTTTTTCAGTCTCACTATACACATTTGTTTTATTTCTATATACAGACAGCATGGGAGTACTCTTGTCTGTTTCCTATGTGTTGCCAAGCAGCCCATCAGCTGTGTATCACCACTCAGAGTGATTGCCTAGTCAGCTGTTTCAATCCGGCGCCGCTCATTCTTTTAATATATATATATATAATGGTCTGTCGTCACAGACGAGGCATTATATATGTATCCAACTGCCATCCTCCCATCAAGCCCCCCGAGGAAGCATTTACAGTGAAACGTACGTCGGGCGTGCTCTTGTCTTTGTCCTCCCTCAGAGCCTCTCTACTCCCAGCATACTTTCCGGACCTGCGGTGGACGCGTGTCTCCTTCTGCAGCTGACTTTGGCTTCATCTGATCTCCATTCCGGCTAAGTATCTTGCAGCCGTGTCTGTGCAAGCTCGCACCTTCTGGGACTCTGTCTGTCTCACTGATATTTTAGTGAGATTATGAGCATTGTCTACCTTATCTTGTTTCTACAAGGACACTGTTACAATTGCCTACATGCAGGTGCCCTTATCTGTCTGGATGCCCACGCCTCTATTTACCATGTGGATTTAGGTTATATTTCCTAACTATGTTGCTGTTCAGGTGAGGGATAGCTTGTTCCACCAAGAGATTTATTTGTGACCGGCCGGCTTATTTATTTGCCTCACGCCTCCCTGTTTCTATATACAGTTATCACTATTCTAGCGTGATTAATTTGCTATTTCTTTATGACCTGTATCCATGATGTGTGTGGTTCAGTTAGGATACTTACGAGAGTAGTTCCGAGAGACTGTTTTATTATGTATTTTTAGTGATGGTGTGAATAAATATATTACTTTGTTTGTATACCGGAGTGCTTTTTGTGGTATACTTTTCTTCTGGTTACATATTATCCCATCCCCTAGCACCGTCAGGGGCTTTATTTGATAGTCTTATTTTCTCCTGACTTGGGTACATTTATTGTGTTGGGGTCTGTTGCAGGTACTATTTCTGTTCTCATGTATATGTATATAGACAGGTGGTCCTCGGTATCCGACGTCCCGCTTTCCGTCAAATGTCTTATCCGACGCCGCATAATGCAGTCCACTGGATGCATTATCTGAAGTCGGACCCGCTTATCCGACGGTCACCGCTGCCGATTAAAATGGACCCGCAATCTGACGGCGGTTTGCGGGCCGCAATAAATCAGATAAGTGAGGACCGGTTGTGTATGTGTGTGTGTGTGTGTATATATGTATGTGTGTATATATGTGTGTGTATAATGTGTGTGTATATATATATATGTATATATATATGTATATATATATATATATGTATATATATATGTATGTATATATATATATATATATATATATATATATACTGTCATTAAGGTTATGGTGGGTAAAAAAAGTGACAAAGAATTCCCAGAATCCCTTGCTGCAGTGGAAGCGCTGTATGCTGGGTGACAATAGGGAAAGACAGGGTTGCAGACCTGTCTAAGACATGCAAATGAACATACAGTAATATTTACAGTTGCTATATATATATATATATATATATATATATATATATATATATATATATATGTATATATATATATATATATATATATATATATATATATATATACTGGATATAATTACTGGATATAAATAGGTATCACTATAGTTTTGTTTTATCTTGTTTTCTGTGTGTTTTAAAAGGGTAGTGGAGAACGCGTTCATTTCACTGTATCCCGAGCTGGAAAGTATCAAACTGGTAATATTACTGGAGATATAGGTAACAGCCAGTCCCACCACCATTTACAACAAGTTTATCATCACAGACCAAGCTCACATAAGGTAACTACTTTATAATGTTATTCTAATGCAAATCTGTCTTTCCTTTGTTACAAAATACTGTACAACAAAGAGTTCATTGTCCACACCTTCATGTGATAAAAATAAAATGTCTTGCGTTCACTAGTTGTCTGAAACTCACTGCTGATTTATACTAAAACAATTAAAATAGCCATAAAGTAATTGTGATAGAGGGATGGGGGGGGGGGTTGTTGCCATAGTGTTATATTGATTTCTCTTTGGGGGACCCATGTACAGTAGAAACAAACTCTTACTAGTCTTTGACAAATAACACCTATTGTGCGTAAAGGTGCAATGTCCACACCCCATGTTCTGTTTTTCTTGCATTTTTAAAGGGCACCTCTTGACAATTCCAGAGCATTGTCCTAATTTTCTTTGAACATTTTAATGGAAGAAAGTCCCTTTGGAAATTCCAGCTTCTAGGAATAGAATATCATGCCAGATGGAATCAGATGGAGCTTTGCTTCTAATCTAATGGTTTCACTACCCTCATTTTGGAGGTGGAGCCAAAAAAAGTGAGGATGAGCCAAGTTTTTATTTTTTTTTTGTTAATGAGACCTGGCTACCATAGTGTCCCTGATACATGGCAATCCCTAATAACAATATAGTTTATTTCAAGATTTTTTTCTATGTGAGAGGGAACTATGATAGTATTTGTTATTGGCTACTCTTGGATTATCTATTTAGGTCAAAGCTGTTGTTGGCCAAAAATGCAACTTTAAATTCAACGCGCTCTATATATTGTGTAAAGAACTGTTTTTTTTGTGTGTTTTTTTTATGATTTTAAAACGTGCGTTGTGTAAAAAAAATCTATTTCTCACCTAAAATCAGCAATATACAGTATGTAGGTACTGTATGTTTTTTCCCTGCTCTTACACTTTTGCGCACCTTTTCTTATTCTTTGTATGGTGGTCAGTGGCGGATTTACTAAATACGCCGCCTTTATGCATTTACCTGGTTGTCACCCTCTTCCAGCGTCATTTGACCCCGCATGTCTCGTTACCATGGCAACGTCACATTATGTGCCGTCACGTTGCCGGCCACGCGTGCGCGATCTGCGCTTGCTGACCGGGCATGCACACGAGCAGCTGGCAAGTGCCGATCGCTCATGCCACCCCAAAATGTTGCCACCCTGAGGCCGGGCCTCATGGGAAATGCGCCACTAATATCGGTGCGTCATATTCACACAGCCATGAAATACACATATATATGTAAGTATAATGGGTTCAGCAAAAATTGCTGAAATATATTCCTCTATATATGGTAGCCTACAAGAGACAGAAAGTCCCCAAGTCGTGGAAATAAAGTGAACTATTATCAATACTCACACGGACCAGTGTGAGTAAAAACCCATAGGGGTTTAACTCTGTAGAGGGGTTTCTGCTAAAACCGTACGCCTCTCGTCTTAGCAGAAACCCCTCTACAGAGTTAAACCCCTATGGGTTTTTAC
The DNA here is from genome assembly GCF_040206685.1 of Ascaphus truei. Taxonomy (NCBI): domain Eukaryota; kingdom Metazoa; phylum Chordata; class Amphibia; order Anura; family Ascaphidae; genus Ascaphus; species Ascaphus truei. The sequence continues at coordinate 371,828,048 of NC_134485.1, forward strand.
TCACACTGGTCCGTGTGAGATTTGATAATAGATCACTTTATTTCCACGACTTGGGGACTTTCTGTCTCTTGTAGGCCACCATATATAGAGTAATATATTTCAGCAATTTGTGCTGAACCCATTATACTTACACATATATGTGTATTTCATAGTTGTGTGTCTGATTCGCGCTCCCCTTGTTTTTTCTATTTCTTTTACATATCGGGGAGAAAAGGTTATCTCCCCTATAGGGTGTTTGAGCTGCGGACGGTGGACCCCTAGACGTTTACACCTTATCACGAAGGGGACACACGGGTTCCCTGAGTGTGGTAATATCTTTCCTTATTTTTTCACATTTTCTACCATTAGCATTAGTCCTAATTTCAGAGAGTGCCGGGTACCTTTTGTCTCTACATATCCTTAAAACATGACTTGTTGATGGCACTTGGGACTTGAGTTGCCCACCCCTGATCTAGGATGAAAGTGGACTAAGGACATTGGCATGATTAGCTGGTTAGATGCAGCTGAATAACGCATGCTCTGGAGAGTTTTTACAATCTATATGTTATGTCTTTTGATGGTAACCCTGTTACTCAACACCGAAATGTACGGTTACATTTTTGTGTTTGTCCTTTGCCCTTAAAGTAATGATGAAGCGATTATTAATCAAACAGGTAAACATAAGGAGTAGATTGATATGTGTGATTTCAGCAAACCTGAAGAAAAAGAAAACCTTCATTTTTCACAGAATACAAATTACTTTACGGGTAATTGAATCTTTCTGAAGAAGCTAAAAAAAAACTTGATATTTCATTATTTTATTTGACCTTGCATGTGGGACTGCTCCTTTAATAAGAAATAAAAACACCAGAGTCTCCATGTGGGAATTCTTTAAAAAATGCTTAAATAAAAAAAATAAAAGAATTGAAAACCTACATCATTAAATATTTTAAATGGTTTAAACATTTCCCATGATTCTTTGAAAAATTCACTTAAGAATAAGAGTAAGATTTTCTCATGCATTTCCTGCTTCGTTTGCATCTCCCCATGGCCCATAGTCAATATCTACAGTATGTGGTGTGAAGATGTATTCCTTCCCTGTTTATTCCCATTGATTTGAACTGATCTGCGCTTCACAGCATATTGAATGGGTATCCTGTAGCTACACTTGCTAAACAATTGTATATTGAAGTTTTATGGACAACTGTGCATAGTCTTTTAATGAGCTAATAAGATGGGAAATTCTCTTTAAGCCACTAGAACTAACATGATTTGTACAACAGACCTCCATGTGAGCCCATGTGTGTGTGTGTTCATTATGTCCTGTGAGTTGTACAACAGACCTCCATGTGTGTCCATGTGTGTCCATGTGTGTGTGAGTGTTCATTATGTCCTGTGAAAAAAACACATTGATACAGAATTAGAAACACAAAAAGACACTTTTGGACAAACTGATATTTTTTTAACCTGGTCATCATTTTCCTTTTTTGTGCTGAAGGATCTTGCCCAGTGTGTTACATGCCAGGAGAAGCATATTACAGTCAAGAAAGAGCCACATGAATCGTTGGGAATGACAGTAGCAGGAGGAAGAGGAAGTAAAAGTGGTGAACTGCCCATCTTTGTTACAAGTGTACAACCTCACGGATGTCTCGCGAGAGATAGCAGAATTAAACGAGGTTTGATGTAGTGTTTGCTCGTATTTACTATATTTTAGTGCCTTATACGCTTCTTTCTTTGCTTCCTTCCTTCTTTCCTCTTCCTTCCTTCTTTCTTACCTCTTCCTTCCTTCTTTCTTACCACTTCCTTCCTTCTTTCTTACCTCTTCCTTCCTTCTTTCTTACCTCTTCCTTCCTTCCTTCCTTCCTTCCTTCCTTCCTTCTTTCTTACCTCTTCCTTCCTTCCTTCTTTCTTACCTCTTCCTTCCTTCCTTTTTTCTTACCTCTTCCTTCCTTCTTTCCCAAAAGAGCTAAACGGGCGCTACACATTTAATTGACCTTAAATAGGTACTAAGTTAAGCAGACATTAAAGATCATAAACAGAGTTTTGTGCTTTTCTTGTTTCTAACGCCCCCCGCCCCCCCCCAAAAAATAACTGATGTAAATGTATATTTAAAGGTCTTATGCCTAACAAGTGCAGATTGGAGGGTGCAGTTGTGAAGTTAGGATATTTTAAAAGTCAGAATTGGTTGAGCTGCAGCTTCATTTAAGTAAATGTTCTGGGTACATGAAATACTGTAATGCAATCAAAATCCGGTAACTCAGACCCTGGAGCTACCCATCTTTCTTATTTTCCTTTAAAAATCCATGTCATTCAAAGCCCAACATCCCTCTTACATTAGCCACACTACAGTGAGAAGATGTTTTTAAGGGGCCTTTTATTTGTGAAGATAATAGTACTTAATAACAGCCACAAGTTCCAGCCAACAAGTTTAGAGTAGTAATTCAGAAACCTAAAACATCTTTATATTGGGAATATAATGTGGCTGATACCTCTTGTCAGTTCTGTTAAGTATGTAACTTTACTGTACATGGTTTTGCTGCCTTTATGGCCAACACAGTGCTATAGTAATATGACATTAGACTCAAATTAGAGGTGCAGAAAGCATAATATTGCTATTGCTAATTAAATGGTTTCCAAACGGACTCCTCTTTCTTTGTTCCCTTATTTTATTAGGGGATGTGCTGCTGAGTATCAATGGTATTGATTTAACCAATCTAAGTCATAGTGAAGCAGTGGCTATGCTGAAAGCCAGTGCTGCCTCCCCCGTTGTTACACTTAAAGCACTTGAAGTGGAGGTTATAGAAGAGCAGACCCAGATGAATGAAGAAATTAGCACGATCAGTGAAAATGAATACGATGCCAGTTGGTCTCCTTCGTGGGTCATGTGGCTAGGACTTCCCAGGTATTTGTTGATATATTTCTTCAGGACTACTTCTCTTGTATATAGATACCATAGACTGTTGGGTCATCAGGTCATGTCCTGTTTGTATTTTCCTGAAAATATTAGCTGCTAAGTAAATTTTCTTTATGGAAACGGTGCAGTCCCACTTAGGAATAAAGTGAACTAGGACAATGATCTACAGTATTTAATGACCTAAGTCTTTGTTAATGATGCCTTGTTTCCCGCACGTATCTCAGGGCAAATAGATCTTGTCCTGAATGTCATGTCTTCTCCTATTCACTGAAGATGTCCTGGTCATGAGACTTTTCTTATTTACATGACTTGGATAAAATGCTGGAACGTTATTAAAGATTTTCTTTTTAAGATTTCCATTGCCTTAATCTAATTGTTATCATTTGTCTCAAGGAAGCTACATCAACATTAATATCCCAACCTCAGAGTCCACAGTGTATATGGAAATACTTATATTTGTCTGATTGAACCCATTGTTATTTCCATTACACATATATCATAAGTAAACAATAGCATTTAAGAGCAAATGGCCACAGTGTATCTAATATTTGAAATCATTGTTAATTTCCAATGTGTCTATGTCCACGAAGATGTTTTAAGACGTATTAAAGACATATCATTACATGCAGCACAAGTAACCCATCTGTATGCGTGAGTTCCTAAAGCATTGTGTAATGATCCTCTAGATCAAAGATGTCCTTGATCTTCCTCGAGCATGGCTTCCAATAAATAATGTGAACCGATCAGTTTGTAACGAAGTGCAACACTTTCCAGGACAGGACATTTTCTTGGCATAGGGAATAACTGACCTAACGGAACAATGAAACATCATTAAAAGTAAATCTATTGCATCAAGGCTTATCTTGCTGCTGTGGATTTATCACTTGGAATCCGTCTCTTAACATTTAATGGCGCTGACTGCCAATGTTAGAACATCGTTTGACACCAAATTACAATATATTTAATACAAAAAATAGACCATTGTTATTTTCATTGGGGCGCACATCATTAGAGCTTCCACTATGGTAGTGTGACTGGTTTATGATCATATTTAGTTTGCTAACATTCATGGATAACCTGCATTAATTCTTGAACGAGTTGCGTATGTCAGAGTTAAGCATTCCAGTTTATTTATTGTATTGTTATTTGCATACATTTACATAGCCTACAGCTCAGTGATCTTAGATTTTAGTATAATTGACTACATTAAAACAGGTAGATTGCAAAAAAGATTCTGGCCGTGCAAAGACCTGTCTTTTGTCTTGCGGGGGGGAGGGGGGCCTTGGTGTGGAGGGTTGGGTGCTTATGCATTTAATGAGACTGTTTGCCCCTTGCAAGGTTATAGCTCTTAACAACTTTAGTTACCCATTCACTGCCTTGTGAAGCATTGCAGAGCAAGGGGTTAGCATCATTGAGTAACACACTTATTCACATAGTCGCTTATAGTACATCTTACACTATTTAGTGAATCACATCCACTATTTAACCATCGCAGATATTTTCTGCATTTTAAGCAATTCACTTGTTGCCACCTTTCTCCTGTAATAATAGCATTCTCTAATGACCTCTCTCCTCAGCTGCCTTCATAGTTGCCATGATGTCATTCTGCGGAGGAGCAGCTTGGGGAGTTGGGGTTTTAGTATTGTTGGTGGTTATGAGGAGAATCACACAAACCAGCCTTTCTTTATTAAGACGATCGTGCTCGGGACTCCAGCTTATTACGATGGCCGACTGAAGTAAGTTACATCTGCGGCAGAAAAAATGCCTATTCTTTGCACAGGAATGTTGGCTATGAATGCCTTTCAATCATACAATCTGCTCAGAAGGCATATGTGCTGGTGTATTTATTATTGGGCATTTTTGGATCTATGTGCCAAGGCAGTTTTGGAACAAAATGAAGGTTACACAATCTGACTCTTTCAAGCTCTTTGCTTCAATTTTTACCCCAGTATTAGCTTGTATTATGGGGGAACGTCAAACGGAGCAAGTAGGGAAGGGGTTACATTATTCAGATTATTTAAATTGAGCGCCACACGTTTACACTGTAATGTGCATGAACAAATCTATTAAGTTAAAGGTGGTGTAACTTTCTGGCGTTTTATAATCTTGACCAGATGTGAGAATCTTTGACACTACCGTGCACTGGCAAATAGTGCAGTGCTTCAAAACACACTGTCCTCTGTGCTGACACATATACCTTTCTGCCTTTACACATTGTTACTGTGAAATCATTCAGTTGTCTTAAATTGTCAAGGAATTTGAATGGAGAATTACATTTTCAGGGACCTTAAAAAGTGGGCAGCATTGTAAATTGATCATTAAACCCAGACCATTACATCTTTGGACAGTTGCGTAACTACACCGTAAGGGGTTCCCGGGGAACGGAATTAAGTGGACCCTCCCGACATGCAGTGGTGGAGCGGCATCCCACATGACCCATAAATGGTTCAAAGGAGGAAAGGACAGCACCAGTGCGCTCTATCTTACACATCTTCTCAAAGGACCCAGTCGGCTGTAAGAGAGACTGCAGCAGCTCTGTCTCCTTTCCTCCTCTGAACGGCATCCGGTTTCGTTTGAACCTTTCCTGGTCCCCCCCCCCAGTAGTTATGCCAGTGCCTTCAGAATTACTTCAGGTTTCTTTATCCCCTTATGCAAGCTGTGTGTGCTTCACTTTGAAATGCTATTACATTACATATTAAATTACACATTACATTAGGAAACAAATAATACACCTTTATAGAGAAGGATTTACATGACCAGGTGCTTTCACTATGCCTATAACGAAAGATAAGTGTAACTACGCCTTTAATTATTCTATTGAGAGGCCTGCAGTGTTTCAGGCCCATGCAACCCTGAAAGTATTAATGATCAATTGTTTTTCAGCATTTCAGAGTAAAATCGCTTTAAATTACTTCCTAAGGAAGTGTGAGGGGCACGTGGCACATTGCCGAGAGTATAAACGACAGCCCCATGGCAGCCAAACAAACAGGCCCAGATATTATAAGCTGTTCTACTCCATAAGTCACTTTCCAGCGCATGGAAGATACCATCTGACATTCACTTCAATCGGCTGTAAGGTGTCTTATGGAATAAGCACCACTTAGTAAATATGGGACATATTTTTTAAATGCTTCCTGTCTAATATTGAATAGGATTTAAAAAAAAAAAAAATACTTGCAATATTTATATAAATAACTTGTCTTCATTTTTAGGTGTGGTGATATGATTGTTGCAGTAAATGGACTATCCACTGTGGGAATGAGCCATTCTGCACTTGTACCAATGCTTAAGGAGCAGCGGAGCAAAGTAACACTCAGCGTCATCTCCTGGCCGGGAAGCCTCATATAAATCCTTCTGTAAATCTGAATAGTAAAGCCTTGATTTTTCTGTATTGCTTTTGAGACAGCTGGTTACAAGCTGGGCCAAATCACTGCAGCAATCATTTAAATAATGATTATCTTACCATGAGCAATTTTGCATTGTACAGGATGTTCTGATACTGAGCTGGTAGGCGCATTATTTCCATCGTTGAACGAGGGACTTGGTTGGTGAAACTTCTGAAGTGGGAGAACATGTTTTGATGATGCCCAGTGCCTGCTCTGTGTGACCTTGAGCAAGTCACTTTGTCTCCCTGTTCTTCTGGTCCCAAAATAAGACTGTAAGCTCTTTGGGACTGCAAATGAGTGCTTTGTGAATACATTGCCAGGCCATACATGAATAAAGGATTTGCTATTAAGATTGTTTAAAGCCATATCTCACTTGTTTGTACGTGCCAACATTACAAGACGTTAGATGCCCCTTGCATCTTTTACAGTGTTAAATTAATTGCTGCAGTGAGAAATCCATTCTTTGTCATGTAAATGTGAAACACTTCTTGGCTGCATTTATTTGAATATTGTGCTGCTACAGTGTTGTTATTGGTTTACCTCACAGGAACATTGCCAATAACAGATGTCCTTAGATATAATGTCAACCATCTGCTAATGTTAGTTTAGATAATTCCACAAAATACAGGGGGGTGAAAGCCAAACGCTTAACAAATGGGTTTTGTACTGTGCAATAATTGGGTTTTGTCACAAATAATTTAATACACACTGAAGCCTGTACAAACAAGGGGAATTTGTCAACAGTGTTTTGCAGGTTTACCTTCCTGATGAATGTTTTCTTAGTGAGAAGAACTTTTGATATTTCTACTGCGAGATTTCTATTAAATTATGTGAAATGGTTGTAAACTTTGTTACTAAGAGGATAACATAGTAGCTTATGGAGTGAATTCTTCCGATTTAAATCATTTCAGATATGTACTTAATTGGCTGGTCACAGAATTGGACAGCTATCTTTTTTCCATATATATATATTTTTTTTCTAAAGCACGAACGAAAATATTTCCCTTGCATAATGCAAATTGCTTTTTGTTCTTTCCAACAATGTTGAATGATAAACGTATGATTTACACTTTGGCTTTGCAATTCGTATACGACAGACATTTTGAGGTATTGAAAGTGAACGCTTCATATTTAATCTCTTTTAAACTTTTAGGTGTAGATTGTTTACTTAAGCATGAACATTTGTTTGCTGTGATGAAGGAAACCAAACGAATGATGTACATTAAGAGTTTTAACAGAAAAGCTTACATGAAATAAACTTTAAAATGGTCGATACAAAAAAACCTTTGAATTGTACATCTGGCCTTAATTCAGAAATACACATTGTTATAAGCCTCTATTTATTTTGTTTAGCATGACTTTGTTTTAGTAAATGCATAGCTTGGTATTAATTGTAGCATGTGAAAAGCAGATATTGTATATGTTATATGATATGCCTTCACACAAGCTTCCCAGAATGGAGTGAATATTGTATAGCAATGGTGCTTGATTTACATACTACTTACACAGAGAATTGTATAGTTTAGAAATAATGAGTTGTAACCCACAGTAGCACCCAACCAAGGAACACATCTTGCATTTACCTATTCCATTGTTTCTGTAACAGCTCTTTCCACTGCCTACACCAGGAGTGTTCAACTCCAGTCCAAGTGCCACCAACAGGTCAGGATATCCCTGCTTCAGAAGAGGTGGCTCGGTCTTTGACTGAGCCACATGTGCTGAAGCAGGGATATCCTGAAAACCTGACCTGTTGGTGGCACGTTACTGGAGTTGCCCACCTGTGGCCTGAACCAATTAAAGTGAGAGTCAATTTGAAAGTTGATCTCTTTATAGAAGAGCCTATTTCATTAGGCAATGTTTGCCTTTCTTGGGCAATAACACCACGGAGATGTTATAATATTCCATGTAAACTTACAGAGCGATATTTCTCTCGCTGGACACACTGCCATGCAAGATGGGTGCAAATAAACAGGAAGCAAGCAGGGCACACAGGGTTGTACAGCTGCACTGCGGCTTGAATGTACTATTTCTCTTCGTCTCCGATGATGAGCCTAAGCTCACGTGAGGAAATAAGCAGGGTTAATATACAATAAAGGGATGAAGGGCAAAGGAGGGAAGGACGCAAAAAGAGTAAAAGATGGAGTTCCTTTATACAGCTGTCTATATGTCTGTGTTTTTATCAGGGGTTCCTAAGAACCATTGGGTTCCCTGAGCATCCCTAAAGGGTTCCCTGCAAGTTTCAGGTAATTTGAAAATTGTACCAAATACAGAAGAATTTGCAATGCATCTGATCTCAGACGCGCTATTAGAGAGGGTTGGGGCTCCTTACAATGCATCTGATCTCAGACGCGCTATTAGAGAGGGTTGGGGCTCCTTACAATGCATCTGATCTCAGACGCGCTATTAGAGAGGGTTGGGGTTCCTTACAATGCATCTGTTCTCAGACGCGCTATTAGAGAGGGTTGGGGCTCCTTACAATGCATCTGATCTCAGACGCGCAATTAGAGGGGGTTGGGGTTCCTCAGAATTTCACAATATAGTTACAGTATAGGGTTACTTAACCAAAGGAAAGTGGAAAATCACTGGTTTACACCATAGCCCAGATATAAGCACGTGGACCCCAGTGACACAGATGGTAAAAAGCTTTATTTGTCACTGCTTCGAAGTGCAACTGCCCCATTCACATGTGAAAGAGCAACATATCACTTTCACCCTGCGGCAATACTAGGGCAGAAACCAGGCCACTAAGCAACAGCACATTTTAATGTGATAACATCTGGTGCTGTTGTGTACCAGGTATTGCATCTGTTTTGCTTCAGGTAAACGCGCACATAATATGCAAATTGTGAGAAAATAGATGTGTAATGTGTTGTATGAGTAATTGATGATTTGAATATACTCCCAGGTCAAAATGTATTTTTAAAAAATGCTGCTTTTAAATACAAAGGGAAACTAAAGTGAGGTGCCTGAGTAGATAGTAACAGTAGGCCTACCGTAAGCCAAACGGCCTTCATCTAGTTTTAATTTGTTTCTATGTAAAATTCCCATTGTTAAGGGTGGTCATTTTTTGTAATCTTTTCATACATAATAAATAGCTGGACAGCTATCCCTTCCGTGTAACTAACCTTTACTGTCTATTTAAACTCATTTAAAGCAGCAAAACATGTGAAATCTTTTATCTTTTTTTCAAATAAATAAATAATACATTCTGTGGTATTAGATCAGTGGTGTGCAAACTGGGGGGCACGCCCCCCCGGATTAACTGCGGGGGGCGCGGGGTTTACAGAGGCCCCACACGCTTCCTGAAGGCACTTAAATCAAGTGCCGGGGAAGCGGCAAAAGCCTCTGTAAACCTTACTTACCGTGGTTCAGCCGGCATCTGGAGATGCGTCAAAAGACGCAGCGGGGTCATGTGACGTCACGTTGCTATGACAACGTGACATCATGACGCCGGGAACCAAGGTAAGGAGGAGGGAGGGGGCATACGGAGAGGAGGACAGCTGGCAGGGGGGAGCAGGTGAAAAAGATTGCGCTCCCCTGTATTAGAGAACACTTGCTGCATTTTTTTAATTATTATTATTCAACGCTTAGTGCCATTCTTAATGAGTTTTAAAGCATTCTTTGATTTCTATAGCAGGTTTTATCCCACCTCCCAAGCAGTGGAAGATCTTTGCAACACTTTCCTGTTTGTGATCATTTGTTGCCAATGTACCCAGCAGTTTGAGCTGTAAACTGTAAGGCCCGGGCCATAGAGGGGTGAGGAGAGCGGATGCGCGCCAACGCTGAGGCTCGCCTGCTTCAGTCAGCGCGATTCCACGGACTTGCAGGCGAGCCAGCGTGCGCGAAGGGAGCCGGGGGGAGGTGGTTGGAGGCGGGGCAGTGACGTCGCTGGGCCAATCGCCCGCGACGCACTGACGTCAATGTCACGGTGCCGTGACGTTGACGCTGCTTAAGGCTGATTGGATGTTTTCAGCCGACAGCGCGCTGAAAACAGCTTGGCGCTCGGCTGAAAACTCCAAAGCCTGAGCACGCCTGCGGACGCTCGCGTGAGCCCCCTCTCAAGGCATCCTCATTGAGGATGCAGGGACTCAGCGCGGAGCGTCCGCACGCCTCAGCGCTGCTTGTCCTTCTATGGACGCAGCCTAAGGCTGAGTCCATGCTCCCTGCTTGCTCGCTGAGGCGCGCTGAGGCTCAGGGAAAGCGGGTGCTTTCCCTGGCCTTGAGGTTGCTTACCGCACGTGCCGTCAGCGGGCCGTCAGGGGGTGAGCCGGGGGCGGGCCAGTGACGTCACGGAGCTGGTTCGCCCTCATTGGGCGAACCGCTCACGTGACTGGCCTGTCGCTCCGGCAAGCGGGGGAATTTTAAATTCCCCTAAGACCTGCGCTTCCTTCTAATTGCGGCTGTAGGGGCTCAGTGCTGAGCGGGAGCACGCCTCAGCACGCTTCCGCCAGCAAGCGGTTAACATGGCCGAGGCCTAACAATAGATTGTTACCTGCGGAGTTAGGCTGCGCTTATAGTGCCTTGCAACGTCGCTCCGAAACAAATACATGGACTCCGTCGTAAGCGTGACAGAGCGACGTCGCGACCAAAAATGTTGAAGCCGGGTAAATGGGATTTTCTAGAGACAGTCGCAACATGTGACTCTCTAAACCAATCAAATTGCGCGGGCCGCCCCTTTTAGTGACATCACTGGCCTTGTCGCTAAAAATCAAATTAGAACTTTCGTCAGTGGCGACGGGTGACATCATCGGTCGCCGTCGCCAGCACTAAAATCGCGGCCTTACATTGACTGAAGCAGCCATTATGTTAGTCACACAATCAGGCTTTTTACACATTTACAGGCATACCCCGCTTTAAGGACACTCACTTTAAGTACACTCGCGAGTAAGTACATTTCGCTCAATAGGCAAACAGCAGCTCACGCATGCGCCTGTCAGCACGTCCTGAACAGCAATACTGGCTCCCTACCTGTACCGAAGCTGTGCGCAAGCAGGGAGACTATAGAG